>NC_133124.1:217380366-217405366 GCF_048418815.1 Hemitrygon akajei | reverse complement strand
CTGTGGCTCCTCCCACAGACCCCTGCTGACTGCTCCTGTGGCTCCTCCCACAGACCCCTGCTGACTGCTCCTGTGGCTCCTCCCACAGACCCCGGTATGTGGTGAACTACATATACCTGTCTGGACATGCCCCTCTGCTGACTGCTCCTGTGGCCCCTCCCACAGACCCCGGTATGTGGTGAACTACATATACCTGTCTGGACATGCCCCTCTGCTGACTGCTCCTGTGGCCCCTCCCACAGACCGTGGCTCCTCCCACAGACCCCGGTATAAAGGCGATTGGGGGCACTGCTCCTCCCTCAGTCTCCAGGATGTTGTGTGGTGGTCTCTTGCTGCTGACTGCTCTCTTCCAGCTAATAAAAGCCTATATCTCGCCTCACATCTCCGAGAGTTATTGTTGGTGCATCAACTCAAATCTCCACAAACTCCTAAGGGAGTAGAACTGCAGCTGTGCTTTCTTCATAACTGCACTTACCCGCTGGGCTCAGGACAGCTCCCCCAAAATAACACTGAGGAATTTTAAAAACGCTGATCGTCCGACCAGGACTGGTTCACAGATCTCTGGTTTCCTTCTCCCAGAGTCAATAATCAGCTCCTTGGTCTTGCTGACGTTGAGTGAGAGTTTGTGGTTATGGCACCACTCATCCAGATTTTCAGTCTCCTTCCCACCTGCTCATTCATCGCCATCACTTGTGTTTTCTTCTCAGGTAGTCTATTGGTTTGAGGAACAAAAGTAAGTCCGCAGGTGCTGGAAACCCAGAGCAACACACACAAATTGCTGGAGGAACTCAGCAGGCCAGGCAGCATCTACGGAAAGTCCCAGTCCTCGTCCAAAACGTCGACTGTACTCTTTTCCGTAGATGCTGCCTGGCCTGCTGAGTTCCTCCAGCACTTTGTGTGTGTTGAGAGGCTGGTACGTAGACCCAGCCCCTCAGAGGACTCTGGCCTCAGAACCCTACTCTCTGCTCCTTCCCCACAGAGCCTTTGCAATGGCTACTCTGAGCTTCAGTCTATCCTTCTGCATGCCAGCAAGACCAAAGAAATGACTGTGGACTTCAGGAGGAAACACGTCATTCTAATTGAAAGGTCAGAGGTGAAAAGGGGGAGCAGCTTCAAGCTCCTGGGCATCAACATCTCAGGGGATCGATCCTGGGCCCAGCATGTTGATGCAATCAAGAAGAAGGCGTAACAGTGGCTACATTTCATTAGAAGTTTGAGGAGATTTGGTATGTCACTGCAGATTCCAGCAAATGTCTGCAGATGTACCATGGAGAGCATTCTAACTGGTTGCATCACTGTCTGGTATGGGTGCTCAGTACTCAGGATCATAAAGGGCTATGGATGGTTATGGGCTCAGCCAGCTCCATCACATTGAGGGCATCTTCATGAGGTAGTGCCTCAAGAAAGCAGCGTCCATAATAGTATCATCATCTGAGACATCCCCTCTTCTCATTACCACCACAGGGGAGGAAGTACAGGAGCCTGAAGACACACACTCAACATTTTAAGAACAGCTTCTTCCCCACTGTCGTCAGATTTCTGAACGGCCCATGAACACTACATCATCTTTAGTCCATTGCACTATTTACTTATTTTGTAACTTAATAGTAATTTTTATATATTCACATTCAATTTAAGTTTAATCGTCATTCAGCCACACACAAGAACACAGCCAAATGAAACAGTCTTCCTCTGGAGCCAAGGTGGAAACGTGCTGCCAATATCCACACACAGCACCAGACACGTACAGCACATAATTACGACAGCGGTAAACATACCGTCCCAAAAAAGATAAATAACATGGTCCAGGTCGCTAAGTATCATTGATGGCGCATGGGATGTTGTTCCTGCAAGAACAAGCACACAGCAGTGCCAGTCCCTCAGAACCAGAATCAGTTTACTATCACCGGCATGTGTCATGAAATGTGCTAACTTAGCAGCAGCAGTTCAATGCGGTACGTAAAATAGAAGAAGAAGAAAAAAATTAATTAATTTCAGTATATGTATATTGAATAGATTAAAATCGTACAAAAAAACCCAGAAATATTTGCATATTTAAAAAATGAGGTGGTGTTCACGGGTCCAATGTCCACTTAGGAATCAGATGGCAGAGGGGAGGAAGCTGTTCCTGAATCGCTGAGTGTGTGCCTTCAGGCTCCTGTACCTCCTACCTGATGGTAACAGTGAGAAAAGGGCATGTCCTGGGTGCTGGAGGTCCTTAATAAGGGACGCTGCCTTTCTGAGGCACCACTCCCTAAAAATGTCCTGGCTACGTTGTAGGCTAGTGCCCAAGATGGAGCTGACTAGATTTACAACCTTCTGCAGCTTCTTTCAGTCCTGTGCAGTAGATGCAGCCTGTCAGAATGCTCTCCACGGCACATCTATAGAGGTTTTTGAGTGTATTTGTTGACATATAAAATCTCTTTAAACCCTTAATGAAGTATAGCTGCTGTCTTGCCTTCTTTATAACTACATTGATATGTTGGGACCAGGTTCGGTCCTCAGAGATCCTGACACCCAGGAACTTGAAACTGCTCACTCTCTCCACTTCTGATCCCTCTCTGAGGATTGGTGTGTGTTCCTTCGTCTTACCCTTCCTGAAGTCCACAATCAGCTCTTTCGTCTTACTGACGTTGAGTGCCAGGTTATTGCTGCAGCACCATTCCACTAGTTGGCATATCTCACTCCTGTACATCCTCTCGTCACCACGTGAAATTCTATCAAACAATGGTTGTATCATCAGCAAATTTATAGATGGTATTTGAGCCATGCCTAGCCACACAGTCATGGGTATAAAGAGAGTAGAGCAGTGGGCTAAGCACACACCCCTGAGGTGCGCCAGTGTTGATCGTCAGCGAGGAGGAGATATTATCACCAATCTGCACAGATTGTGGTCTTCCGGTTAGGAAGACGATGATCCTATTGCAGAGGGAGGTAAGAGGCCCAGGTTCTGTAACTTCTCAATCAGGATGCTTTAGTGCAGCTGCAGGTGAACGCTATCCAGCTTGTCTTCAACCAACTGAACTTTGGAGGGCAGCACTGATGGAGGTTCGGCCCTCAACCCTGGCTGCCCGCTGCATCACACCGCCTCCTGTGTCTCTTCCTTGGGGCAGTTGCGGCAGGTGACCCTGGCACGAGGGTTTGTTCCGAGCGACGGCCCCACCGCCGGTCTCACCAATGAACCCGGGAACCAGACTTGCAGTACTCTGCATTGCCAATGTCCTACAGGGTCTTGCGATCACAGGACATTCATTTGCACCATTTGTTGGACCACACACCAGCTCTGTGCATCGCCTCCAACGCCTTCCTCCTTGTCTCGCTGTGACGCAAAAGATTTGATCACATATGTCAGTAATACATAAGTCATTAGTTGTTCATCTTTATTAACCACAACTATGTGACCAACTGAATATTACTGTAATTTACTAAAAGAAATTAATCTTTGCTTAATAGCCCAAAGGAATGCATACCAGGCATAATGTTTTACAATGCAGAATTTAACTCAACATCACAATGCATGGTTTAAGGAGACATTTCAGTCTTAATCACAATAAATTTAATAACATTTAGACTTTCCATAATCATGTTATGGTTTCTTTGTGCGTGATTGTTGAAGAGGTTTCAAGCGAGGTGTGATGCACCCCTTTAGAAAAATGGACCACTGATGATTCACTGGAAAACGTTTTCACAGATTTGCTGTCAGGAACTCAGTCCTGCCTTGCACAAGTTGAAATTCAATATTTACAAGGAGGTCTGGTATGTCACCAAAACTCTAGCACATTTCTACGAATGGTTGGTGGAGAGCATTTGGACTGGCTCCTTCACAGCCTGGTTTGGAGAGGCCACTGTGGAGGGTCGGAAAGAGGTTCAGACAGTTATAAGCTTGCCCTACTCCATCGTGGGCACTTGCCTCCCCACCATCGAGGACATCTTCAAAGTGCGATGCCTCACAAAGATGGCATCTGTCATTAAGGACCCTCACCATCCAGGACGTGACCTCTTCTCATTGCTACTAACAGAGAGGAGATACAGGAGCCTGAAGACACACACTCAACAATTTTAGGAACAGCTTCTTCTCCTCCACCATCCAATTTCTGAATGGACATTGAACCCATGGACACCATCTCACTTTTTGCTCTTTCTTTGTACTACTTATTTTTGTATTGTGACTTATAGAAACTCTTTACAATAAAAAGTAATGATGAATTCCTGGTAAGGGGTCTCGGCCTGAAAGGTTGACTATTTATTCCTCTCCACGGATGCTGCCTGACCTGTTGAGTCCCTCCAGAACTTGGTGTATATTGCAGTAATTTATTGTGTTTTGCACTGTACTGCTGCCACAAATCAACAGATTTCATGACACATAAACAGAAGAGGTTCTGCAGATGCTGGAAATCCAGAGCAACACACATAAAATGCTGGATGCAAGCAGGTCAGGCAGCATCTATGGAGAGGAATAAATAGTCGACATTTCGGGTTGAGACCCTTCGTTGGGACAGGACAGGAAGGGGAAGGCGCCAGAATGAAAAGGCTGGGGGAGGGGAAGGAGGACAAGTGAGAAGGTGATATGTAAAGCCAAATGGGTGGAGAAGGGGGGCGAATGGAGTGAGAAGCTGGGAGGTGATAGGTGGAAAAGGCAAAAGGCTGGAGAAGAAGGAATCTGATACGTTAGGAAAGTGGACCATGGGAGAAAGGGAAGAGGGAGGTGTTAAGCTGGTGGGGAGAAGTGGTAAGAGGCCAGAGTGGGCAAATGAAGAAGAGGGATTCGGGTGGGGAAAAATTGACAGAAATTGGAGAAATTACTGCCCATGCCATCAGTTTGGAGGCTGCTTAGACGGAATGTGAGGTGTTGCTCCTCCAACCTGGGAGTGGCCTCATTGTGCCAGAAGAGGGTCCCATGGACCGAAAGGTTGGAGCAGGAATAGGGATAGGAATTAAAATGCTTGGCCGCCAGGAAATTCCTCTTCTTGTGGATAGAGCGGAGGCGCTCGATAAAGTGGTTCCCCAATTTACAACGGGTCTCACCAATGTGGAGGAGGCCGTATCAGGGACACTGGGTACAACAGGTTCACAGGTGAAGTGCTGTCTCACCTGGAAGGATTGTTTCTGGCCCTGAATGGAGGTGAAGGAAGAGCTTTATGGGCAGGAGTAGCACTTTTTCTGCTTACAGGGATAAGTGCTGGGAGGGAGATCAGTGGGGAGAGATGAATTGTCAAGGGAATCATGGAGAGAGCGATCGTGGCAAATGGAGAGTTGGGTGGGGGGAAGAGGGCTAAAGATGTCTCTGATGGTAGCGTCCTGTTCGAAATTGCAGGAGTTGTGGTAAATTATGTGTTGGATGCAGAGGCTCATGGTACCTCTGATGTCCCGAAAAGGAAACCTCATCCTGGGAACAGATGTGGTGGAGACAAAGGAACTGAGAAAAGGAATACGTCAGTGATAATGAACTTGATTCTAGTGGGCTGACATTTCCAATTACTCAGAACCTGTTGTTCCCCATGATTTCTACTGAAGACATTGAGAATTGAACCTTAGCTATCCTTTAGCCTGAGAAATACATTCACTCACTGGCCACTTCATTATGTACAGCTGTACATCTGCTCGTCAATACAAATATCAAATCAACCAATCATCTGGCAATCTGGCAGCAACTCAGTGCATAAAAGCATGCAGACATGGTCAAGAGGTTCAGTTGTTCAGACCAAACATCAGAATGGGGAAGAAATGGGATCTGAGTGACTTTGACCGTGGAATGATTGTTGGTGCCAGATGGGGTGGTTTGAGTATCTCAGAAACTGCTGATCTCCTGGGCTTTCCACACACAACAGTCTCTAGAGTTTACAGAGAATGGTGTGGAAAAACAAGAAACATCCAGTGAGTGGAGTTCTGTTCTGTGGGTGAAAATGTCTTGTTGATGAGAGGTCAGAGGAGAATGGCCAGACTGGTTCAAGCTGACAGGAAGGTGACAGTAACTCAAATAACCACACGTTACAACAGTGTTGTGCAGAAGAGCATCTCTGAATGCACAACACATTGAACCTTGAAGAGGATGGGCTACAGCAGCAGAAAACCATGAACATACTCACAGTGGCTGCCTTATTAGGTGCAGGAAGTTCCCACCCCACTGTTAACTGCCCACCCCACCATTGAACGTGTTTGTTTACCTGACGTCAGTGTGCAGTTGATGTTCTCCAGAGCAACGTACAGGTAAAATGTTATGTTTGGGTGAGGAAAGCAGACAACTCCCTGGTCCTGAAGGTGCAGTGGACTCTCAAAATCAAGGTCGAGTTTATAGTCACCTGCCCAGGCCCACGTGTGCACAGGTGCAATGGAAAAACTTACTTGCAGCAGCATCACAATCAGAGACATAACATCCATTAAAATAAATTATACACAATTTTTACAGAGAAGGTCACAACCAGATCAAACAACATAAAGTCCATCCCAGTGCACAGTGGTGCTGAACTATAGTGATTGGGGTTGTCTCAGCTGGTTCAAGATCTGAATGGTTGAAAGGAAGCAGACGTATTGGGCAGAGTCCGCGACTGCATGCTGCTTCTTACGTTCCGGCACATTCAAACTGCCGTACCAGACCACGACGTAACCGGTCAGTCCAACCCACAGGTTCACAGCTTCAAACCATGTTTATTGTCAAAGAATGTATAAATGATACGTCCTGAAATTTGTCTGCTCGCAGCCAGTAACAAAGCAAGAGACCTCAACACCCGATAAAAAAAGACCAAAAGCCACTGTACAGAGAAAGAACGAGTTAAAGACACAGATCACGCAAACTATAGAGGCAAGGCAACTGTATCCCGAACCAGACTGAGTCCCAGGTCCGCTCCCGGAGCAGCCGGAGTAGGCCCAAGCCTCGATCCCCAGTTCGTCACACCAGCGGGGCAAAAACGCACAGCAGCCAGATCAGCTCACAGCCTCGGCATCGCGGAGGAAAGAATGAACATTGGCGGGAAAGCGAGCAAAATCAGCCCCACCGTCATCTCTGCACCCAACACTTGGGCTTTCCAGTCTATCTGTGCCGGCGTTTAAATTGCCCACACGTCGGGTAGTGCCACGTTCCGGGACCTGGATCCCAGTGCCCCAATATGCTCGGGCCACCCAGCCCGATCTCCCATAATCGGCTAGGCGCTAGGAGCGATCCCAGCTCGCACCTGGGTTAGGTGGACAGGCATCAAAGCTCTTCCGCATCGACTCCTCTCCAAATTGTCCACTCCCTCTCTGGCAACGGCACGAGCTCCGCCTGTGGACCCAGCACGAGCACGTCGTGCCTCGCAATGTCCCAGCACGGCTCATTCCCCACATCAGCCTCGCTGCCTGCCGCAATAGTTCACCACAATTTCCTTTGAAAAAGATGTTTGTAAGTAATCTCCAGTCGAATCTCTTGCCTCATGGTTTACCGGTAAGCAGTCCCACACCTTTGGTAGCACCGTCTGTTAGAGAGATTGGTGTTGAGCTGAACCATTGCACTCTGTAAAGGTGAAGAACTTCAGATTAGCTTTACTTGCCACAGGTACATCAAAACATTCCGTGAACTTGAACCGAATCAAATCAATGATGACTGCTGGTCAGCCCACAACTGGTGCCATGTTTCCAGCACCATGCCCGCAGCCCAGGAACCCTGAACCAATGTCGTTTTGGAAAGTGGAGCCCCAGGAGGAAACCCACGTGGTCACGGAGAGAACGTACAAACTCCTTACGCACAGCAGCGGGATCTGAGCCCCGATCGGTAACCACTCGGTGCCGCAAAGCATTGTGCTAACCCACTACAAGGCCATGCCCCATATCAGTTGTTTGTGAGGCAAGAGAGGGAGGGGGGGGGTTGCATCCTGACTCAAACCCTGCACCGTGGTGTGGAATAGCAGAGAGGGGAAGTGATAGGTTGGCCTGAGTGAAAGTAGTGAACGGACCTTCATCGGGACCCAGAGGGGCTCACAGGCCTCACAGCTCATAGAAGATGCTAGAATGATTATGTTGGGTTAGAGTGTAGAATTATTTTTCTCGTAGTTTATCTTTTCTATGCTTGCTTATAATTTTTATATAATCCCCTGTATGTGTGAAAGGGTGGCGAGTTGAAAGTATGTTTCTACCAAAGGAAGTGAAAGTCTCTCATTCCCTCCGCTAGCCTGTAGGTCACCCTCGGGCAAGGTGTAGCCCCCGATCAGGGTCATGTGAAGCCATGGGAACAGGTGGTGGGTGGTCGTATGAGCAGCCGGTGCAGATCACAAGTCCTGGTTATGTGATCACTGACGCCAGGCAGACAATCTCTGAAGAGTATTGATGATGGGGGGTCACCCGTCTGGTAAAGACACTGCCCAGAAGAAAGCAATGACAAACTATGCCACTGAATCTGATTATTTCATAGTTTACTTCTTTTCATTTGAATGTCTTGTTGTTTGTTTATTTTATTTAGCGATGCAGCACAGTAACAGGCCCTCCTGGCTCAACGAGCCCATATTGCCTAGTTACACACTAATTAACCTACTAACTGTAGGACTGTGAGATCTGGGAGGAAACCGGAGCACCCGCAGGAAACTCACGCAGTCACAAGGAGAATGTACAAACTCCTTACTGATAATGGCTGAATTAAACCTGAGTCACTGGCACTGTAATATTATTAAGCTAACCTCTACACGACCATAAATCTGTCTAGTCTGAGCTACTCCTAATAAAGGTGACTATGACTTCTTTGCTCTTCAGTTTCTCGTTCTTTGTTCTTGACCCATCAAGTCTGATGCTTCAATCTTGACTTCCAAAGAACCTCTGAATCACAATAGCACCAGATTCAATAATGATTTTATTCAGAGTTATTAAGATTTTAAAAATTCACAAATGCCAGAAATTCTTGGTAAAAACAGAATATGCTGAAAATACCCTGCAGGTCAGGCAGCATCTGGGGAGGGAGAAGCAAAAGTAGCCATTCAGATCAGCGAAGCTCCCTCAGAGAACCATTACCTTGATATGTTGGCTCTGGTTCCTTCTCCACAGCCGCTGCCTGACCTGATGAGTGTTGCCAGCATCTTCAACTCTTTATTCCAGCTTTTCCATGTTTTATTTTGGATTTCCCGCAGCTCAGTGGCCACTTTACTAGGTGGAGGAGGAGCTCGGTGCTTTGGGAACCAAGTGTATATTTCACTTGGGGTCTCGGATATCCATTTTGTCTCCGCCAACACTAATCTCCAGTCCCTCACGACATTCAGCTTTTATTGAAGTCGCAATGTTTCATCTAATCCTCGCAATAAATGAAATTCGTGATCTTCCAAGATTCACTAACCATGTAAACTAATGCTTTAGCATGTACCTGAGCTAACGGCGACTCTCAGTAGGGCTTAAGTGTGTCAAAACTCTTCGCTTTGAATACAGACTGTTCAGACCACTTAAAACCCAAATAATTATTACTCTCATCATTTTTGATGTATTTACTTTTATTTATTGAGATCCAGCTTAGAACAGGCCCTCTGGCCCTTCGAGCCGTGTTGCCCAGCAACTCCTGCGTTAGCCTCAGCTTCATCATGGGACAATTTACAATGACCAATTAACCTGCTAACTTGTATGTTTTTAGACTGTGGAGGAAACTAGAGCACCCGGGAGAAGACAATGCGGTCACGGGGAGAACATACAAACCCCTTACAGACAGTGGTGTGAATTGAACCAGCGATGCTGGTGCTGTAGAGTGTTATGCTAACCACTATGCTACCATGCCACCCGCAATATTTCTCTCACTCCGATATTAGCCTTGTACCTGTGATGCTGGATTACACCAAAGCTTATGTAGCATCCGTGCCCCCAGTTTACCCCCGTTCGCCTAGGGTGAACCGCCGTCGCCCCGCCAACAGTGCAATACTTCGGTGTAAATACGGTGTAATGCCCCCCCCCCCCAGTACACGCTCACAACACAAATATCCGACAATACACCAAAGGCGAGCAAATAATTACAACTTTATAGTTATTCCTTAGTGATGGGTTGGTAGGAACAGATAAACTAAAGGCGCCAAATCAGTAAGTTTATCAGTTTGTGCACATAATATTTTAATACATTGGAGCTCACGCCTCCGGTTCCATCCACAACGACCTTCCGAGCCTTTGGCCGCTGTCGGAACCGCCAATGTCCAGTATCCGCCGCCCTGGAACCGCTGTCCGCTCCTCACACGTCCATCCTCCTCACTCGCCTCCTGAAAAAGACCACGAACTCCCGCTCAGCTTACACATACAAGATAGCATAACAATTCTCCATTGGTTAGTTCCCCCCTTATCTGCGGTTATAACCCAAGCATTCCAGCTACAGAAACCCATTACAGCATTACAGAGAAGCCGTTTTGTTAGCCTGAACAGTTAACACCACGGTTACTGGTACCGAGAGCCCTACACTTACAATCATTCTCATTAAGAGTGCAAATTGGGCCCATGCCATAATAATAACTTGATTTAACAATCGGGCTTGCTAACGTACACGGTGTATATGGGACTACCAACCTCAGTTTAACAGAGACCGAAGAGACTGCAGACGCCGGAATCCGAAGCGACACAAAATGCCAGAGGATTTCAACCAGTGAGGCAGCTTCTGTGGAGGAAAATGGACAGTTGGCGTTCAGGTCAACACCCTTCAGATGCAGAGGAAGACACAGCCAGAGATCCCTTCGCCACCACCCTCCCTTTACCCTCAGGAGAGCAGCAGTTTCTGAGATACTCAAACCACCCCATCTGGCACCAACAATCATTCCACTGTAAGAGTCACTTAGATCACATTTTTCCCCCATTCTGATGTCTGGTCTGAACAACAACTGAACCTCTTGACCATGTCTGTGTGCTTTTATGCATTGAGTTGCTGCCACATGATTGGCTGATTAGAAATCTACATTAACGAGCAGCTGTGCAGGTGTACCTAATGAAGTGGCCATTGAGGGAACATTATACATTACATCTCAGTCACCAGGGTCACGTGAAGGTGGTGGATGGTTGTATGAGCAGCCGGTGCAGATCACAAGTCCTGCTTATGTGACCACTGACGCCAGGCAGACAATCTCTGAAGACTATTGATAATGGCTGGGGTCACCCGTCTTGTAAAGACACTGCCCAGAAGAAGGCAATGGCAAACCACTTCTGTAGAAAAAATTTGCAGCTGTGGAGGCCAAGTCATTGGTATATTTAAGGCAGAGGTTAATAGATTCCTGATTGGACGAGGCATGAATGGATAAGCAGTGAAAGGCAGGAGAGTGGGGGCAAGAGGGGAAATGGATCAGCCATGATGAAATGGCAGAGCAGATAGAATGGGCTGAATGGCCTAGTTCGGCTCGTATGTCTTATGATCTTATAAATCAGCCTGTCTTTGGGATGTGGGAGGATGTGGGAACCCAGGGGAAACCCAAAGGGCACAGCTTTTTATTCTGGCTTCTGGTCAGACCAGGCTGGACGGTTTCCCTTCAATTCACTTTGAAAGGGTCCAGGGGTTGGTCAGATCCAGGAAGAGGAGTGAGCAGCTGTCGAGACAGTGTGCACCAGCAGGGTGGTAGGAATGGGGCAGCAGGGAGCTTGGACAAGGTGAGGGGGGGGAGCACTGAAGAGGAAGATCTCCTGGTCCAACATCTGGCAGGCAGCACCCCAACGCATCGAGTTCATGATCCAGCCTGTGTACGACATCCTGCTGAGACCAGCGAACCCTTTTGCTTGTGGCAAAAGTGAGGCACCATCGTGTCCTCTCTGCCCTAGAATATATCCTCAGCAGCTGTCCAAAGTCCCTGGAAGACGATGATACCGCTGGCGTCGTGATCAGGTGCTGAAGGCAGTGGCGGAAAGTATCTCCTCAGCTATCAACAACAGTAAACATCTCTGCCAACCCAGAAAGCCCATAGTCTTCGTCAAAGCTGGAGACCAACCACATCCTCAGCCGAGATCACCAGCAGGCCTGCTCACCACGATGTCTGACGGGCAACTGGAAGTCAATCTGGGCAAGCAGTTAGAGTTCCCTGACTTCATTGCATTATCATCCCTGAAGCCTGACGTGGTCATCTGTCAGAAACCTTGAAGCAAGAGGTCGTGGTGCAGCTGACTGTGCCTTGGGAAGACCGGACTGAGAAGGCATTCGAGCGTGAGAAAGCCAAATACCAGGATCTGTTGGAGCAGTGCCAGGGACAGGGGTGGAGGGCACGATGCCAGCCTGTAGAGGTGGTGCGCAGAGGCTTTGCTGGCTAAAACCTACCCTCTCCTTGGCCTTATGGGGGCTGATTCAAAAAGATCTTCAGGGACATCACAGAGGGTTCAGAGCTAGCCTCCAAATGGCTCTAGATCAAGAGGTGTGATCCGTGGACCAAGGCTGCTGGGATACAAGCCGGGGCCTGATCAACCCTGGCTGGGTCACGTGGGTGAGGGTATTGATGTTGGAATGGCAGAAAGACACCCACCACTCCAGGTAGCATCACTGATGATGCGTCCCAGCATCATGCCACTAATCCCACACATCTATCAGTGTTACTAATATTGCCTCTGAACATCACATCTGTGAACCAGGCAGAAAATCAAAGCAAAGTCACCAACAGAAGAGATTCTGAGACATTTAACTCCTCCAATGTGCGGGGCGGAGAGTGTTTGATTGCCATCGCCTCTGACCCAATGACTTCAGCGGAAAGAGCTTGGAGATGGGTGTGTTGTTCCCTTGGTGACCGCCAGAGGGGGCACGACGCCGACTATTTAACGCAGGTCCAACAAGAGTTGCCAAGCGGGCAGCGGAGGCAAGTCTTGGGCGCAGCTGGCTGATAGGACAACATCTGGGCAGGAGGAAAGATCAGGAGCAGAAACCTTGGCAAACCACGGCTGGTCCGCGAGAGAAAAGTGTCTGTTTCCGTAAGTCCAGGAATTTTAAACGTGGCTATTATATTCACCCGTGCTGAGATACCCGAGTGCCCAACATCAGAAGCGCACGGACACGGTGGGGCGAGGGCGCAAATGCGCGTTCCTACTGAGAGTGCATTCTTTCACATGCGCCCGCTCCTCAGGTGATGTCTAGGATTCAGTTCGATTGTCCCCTAAGTGTTGTTGCGAGTAAGGTAGCGACTGGCAGCTCGAATGCGAAAATCCACTCAATTCTAAATGAAAATTAATATTCCATTGCGCTTTTAGGTAACGTTTTAACCTCGGCGATGTTTGACATGTTGGGACTGTGTCTAAGATACTGAATTAACTTCCAATTTTTTTTTTGATGAATCGAAATATTGTTTCTCAATGATTAAAAATGTTTACTAACTACATAAAATGAAACGAGAAGTGAAAGTTTGAAATCGTGTTCCATTGGAAACTGCGGCTGAGCTAAAATGGGGTGAAACAGCATTAAATTACTATCCCCCCCCACCCCCCGATCTTCCACTCAGCGACACTCAATCGTTTGTGTTTCTGAAAAGACCTTAACGTTAATGGTTTCTCTTTCCGCAGATGGTGTCTGACCTGCTGAATTTTCTGAGCTTAAATCAGATGTCAGGCATTTAAAATTTTAGTTATTTTTACTTGTTCAGTGGGGGGTCGACATGGTGAATCAGAGATCTGCATTCGATTCCGATTAGGAACGGTTAGAATTTAAGAGCTACGTCCAGTATAAATTATCGGGATAAATTACAGAACGAAAAAAAAAACTGCAGATGCTAGAAATCAGATTTTTTTTAAAAACTGAAAATGCTGGAAACACGCAGCAGGCCAGGCAGCGTCTGTGGGGAGAGAAGCAGTTAATGCTTCAGCTGGACTCTCCTTCCTCGGAAGAGCCACCAAATATTAAACACAAGGGGTTATGCAGATGCTGGACATCTAGAGCGCAGGAGCAACACACAAAATGCTGGAAGAATTCAGCAGGTCAGGCAGCATCTGTGGAGAGGAACAAAGAATCGATGTTTCTGACCGAGACCCTTCATCAGGACCGGAGAGGAAGGGTGCTGAAGCCAGAATAATAACTTGGGGGTGAGGGTGAGGGTGGGGGGGTAGGAGGGAGGGGGACGAACAGGAGCTGATGGGCGAGGCCAGGTGAGGGGGAAGGTGGGTGGGTGGAGGCAGGGGGAGATGAAGTAAAAAGCTGGGAGGGGTTAGGTGGAAAAGGTAAAGGAATCCGATAGGAGGAGAGAGAGGACCATGATCTCAGAATGGCGGTGCAGGCTCGAAGGGCCGAATGGTCTACTTTTGCACCTATTGTCTATAAGAGAGAGGACCATGGGAGAAAAGGGAACCAGAAGAGGTTCCAGACGGAGGTATGGGGAAAAGGGATGAGAGGAGGGCTAAAAATGTGGACTAGAAAAAGAGAGAAGGTGGAAGGGGAGGAAAGGAAATGTTAAGTTTGTTTCTTTATCCAATTTCCTGACTACTACCGCGATCCGGAGATGCGGCATGGGGAGAATTTCGAACACAATTACAAGTGCATCGTTATAATTTCTTTTAATGGCAGATAAACTCTTTTGGGACAAGATTTCTGAATTTGATGGAATGTCTCTACTGTTATCTCTCCGCAGGCGCCGAGAAAGGAAATTCGCCCACATTAAGGTTGAGACGGGGGAGTCGCAGGTCCCATTGAAGCGGGCAGGAGTATCACGGCGTCGACAGGGTGCCCGGGTTCGCCTGTGTTCCCCGTCCGGTTCAGATCACTACCAAACAATGAAGTCCCAGTAATCCCAGGGGGCAAGCAACAATATACAGACTTCGAGATTGGAGGGGTCGGCAGCAACGGGGGTGGGGGTGGGGGGGAGAGAACCTGATTGACTTCATTAGAGCCGACGAGGTCAATAGAAAGTTGGGAAGAGGGAGGGGAAGGGGTTATCGGGCCAGGAGGGACTGGCAAGCGAGGGGAGGATTGTCCAGTCAGTAGGGGTTGCCACTGCGAGGAGGGACAGGGAGATGGAGAGCTGGAACGCGTCCCCGACCAACAGCACGGCCTACCAGGTCCCAGTGGCGGGCAGCACCAACGGCCAGTCGCAGTTCACGGGGCTGGAGCTGATCCAGTCCTATAAGCCCCTCATCGTCCCCTGCTACGTGCTGGTGGTCTTCATCGGAATCTTCGGCAACTACCTTCTGCTCTACGTCATCTGCAAGACCAAGAAGATGCACAACGTCACCAACTTCTTCATCGGCAACCTGGCCTTCTCCGACATGCTGATGTGCGCTACCTGCGTGCCGTTCACGCTGGCCTACGCCTTCCACCCGCGGGGCTGGATCTTCGGCAAGTTCATGTGCTACTTCGTGTTCCTGATGCAGCCGGTGACGGTGTACGTGTCCGTCTTCACCCTGACAGCCATCGCTGTGGACAGGTAATTGTCAGCTCGGACCTGTCCGGAGTGGTAGAGCCTGATAGAAATCTAGATAGATCTGATAGAGCCCCAGACAGCCGATACCTTTCCCCCGGGGTTGAAATGTCAGATACTAGAGGGCATGCATTGAAGGTCAGAGGGGAGAAAATTCAAAGTAGACGTTCAGGTCAAGTTTTGTTTTACACAGAGCAAGCACAGGAGATTCTGCAGATGCTGGAAATCCAGAGCACCACACACAAAATGCTGGAGGAACTCTGCAGGCCAGGCAGGGGTTCCCAACCCGGGGTAAACGACCCTTCCGTTGCGGCCAGGAACGTCGACTGCACTCTTTTCCATAGACGCTGCCTGGCCTGCTGAGCTCCTCCAGCATTTTGTGTGTGTCGCTCAACCCTTTGCTCAATGGTGTTGATCCAGGCGTAAACAAAAGGTTGGGAACCCCTGACGGAGGCGAATAAACGTTTCGGCTGAGACCCGTCGTCAGGATAGGTTAATTTCCCATCTCCACTGCCCGCAATGGTTTCCTCTTCAACATGTTGATGAAGTCTTCATTTGTGATGGTTTTGTCATTTAACCCATGGAGTCTAGGTATTAATTCATCCGCGCTTCGATCTCTCCAGGATGAGACCGTCCTCCCGGACACGTTTTTATTCCCGTGAAGTAAGTGAACTGTGGACGTGGAGAGGATGTGTCTTCTTCTCGGGGAAGTAAGGGTCAATATTTGAAAAAAAAAATGAGGGTCCCCCTTCTTGGACGGAGATGAGCCGTTAGTTTTCCCCCCTCAGTCCGCCCCCTCACGGGCACCGGCCTCCCCGGCATTCAGGACTTCTTCAAGGAGCGAAATCTCACAAAGGTGGCGACAATCATTGCTGTAATTTACAGTTTTTATTATGTACTCCAATATACTGCTGCCACGTAGCAATAAATTTCACATCTCATGTCCACAAACACGAGAAAGTCTGCAGACGCTGGGAATCCAGAGCAACACACACAAAATGCTGGAGGAACTCGGCAGGTCAGACAGTATCTATGGACAGAGTAACACACACAAAATGCTGGAGGAACTCAGCAGGTCAGCCAGTGTCTATGGACAGAGTAACACACACAAAATGCTGGAGGAACTCGGCAGGTCAGACGGTGTCTATGGTCAGAGTAACACACACAAAATGCTGGAGGAACTCGGCAGGTCAGACAGTGTCTATGGACAGAGTAACACACACAAAATGCTGGAGGAACTCAGCAGGTCAGACAGTGTCCATGGACAGAATAACACACACAAAATGCCGGAGGAACTCAGCAGGTCAGACAGTGTCTGTGGTCAGAGTAACACACACAAAATGCTGGAGGAACTCGGCAGGTCAGACAGTGTCTATGGACAGAGTAACACACTCAAAATGCTGGAGGAACTCAGCAGGTCAGACAGTGTCCATGGACAGAATAACACACACAAAATGCTGGAGGAACTCAGCAGGTCAGGCAGCATCTGTGGAAATGAATAAAGAGTCGATGTTTTGGGCTGAGACCCTTCAGCAGGACTGGGAAGGAAGATGAGAAGTCCTGGCCATATGCTGGCGATATTAAACTTGATTCTGATTCTGAACAGTCTTTGTGAATTTGGAAACAATGAGAGAAGCCAGAGGAACTCAGCAAGTCAGGTGACATCTATGCTGAGGAATGAACAGCTGACCCCCTCAACAGGACTGGAAAGGGAGGGGGCAGAGGCCGGAATAGAAAGGTGGGTGTGTGGAGGAGAAGGAGTAAAGCTGGCAGGACTGTTCGCTGCCCTTTCCAAGCAGGTTCCTCCTTCTCCCGACTTTTACCTTTACACCAATCAGCTCCCCGGCTTTCCCCTCCCCAGACCCCCTTCCCCCTCACCTATCACCTGCCAGCTTGTACTCCGTCCCCTCCCTCCACCTTTCTATTCCGGATTCTTCCCCTTCCTTTCCTGTTGTGACGAAGGGTCTCGGCCTGAAATGTCAACTATTTATTCCCCTGCACAGACGCTGCCTGATCTGCTGAGCTCCCCCAGCATTTTGTGTGTGTGTATTGCTCTGGATTTCCTATCTGTGGTGTTTGGAAACTGTGTATGTTTTTAAGTAAATATGCACACAGTAGGCAAGGAGATGAAAAATTATCATGGAGAAGGAATAGTCAGAACGGTTATTAATGACCCTCAGCATCCAGGGACATGTTACTACCACTGGGGAAGAGTACAGGAGGCTGGAGGCACTCAGCATTTCAGGAACAGCTTCTTCCCTCCTTATTAATTTATTAAGATACAGTCCGGTCCTTCGAGCCAGCAACTCCGATTTAACCCTCGCCTAATCACGGGACAATTTACAATGACCAATTAAGCTGCTGACCAGAGAACCGGGAGGAAACCCGCGAGCTCACCGGGAGAACGCACAGACCGTGGCGGGAATTGAACCGGGGTTGTTGGTACTTTAGGTGGTCGTGCTAACCACTACGCTATGTCGATTTCTGTACAGTCCGGGAACACTGCTTCACTTTTCCTCTTTCGCATTACTTAGTCATAGTTTCACAGCAGCAGAGTCATTTTTTTGTGTTGCACTGTACTGCACTGCTGTCGAAAGACAACAAATTTAACGACGCACATGTACGGCCAGTGTGCCTGCCTTTTGCACAGCACTGTATTTGTTAGTGTGGAGTGGAGAGCCCGTTTGTAAATCTGGCAAGAGCGGAGTGTTGGGAATGCTGAGGGAGGAGTGGGGCAGGTGGCAGAGGAGTGCCAAGGGTGGGGAGGTGGCAGAGGAGTGCCAAGGGTGGGGAGGTGGCAGAGGAGTGCCAAGGGTGGGGAGCTGACACACCCAGCTCTGAGACACCAGGCAAGCTCATTTGATTCCAAACAATTGATCTATTGAGCGTTACAGAATGTCTCTCTGGTACTTCCCCTTTTCCCAACCATGACTCCTCTCTCCCTGCCCCCTTCCCTCTCTCAGTCCACAATAGAGACCCAGATCAGAATCAGGTTTATCATCACTCACATACAGTATGTCATGAAATTAGATTTTATTAGCGGCAGCAGTACAGTACATAAAATTACAACGATCTGTGATAATAAACCTGATTCTGATCGTATTAAGTATCGCAACAGGTTTGAAGTGGTCTAACCTGTTATTAGGTTGTGCATTCATGCATCCATAATAAACAGGGGCCTGGGAAAGTAATCCTCTACACGTTGTACTGAGCAGAATGTACATTACGGAAGCTTTGTGTGTTTTAAAAATTCTACTAATTCTGCTAATTAGAATTCCCTGGTGCGAGCTACTGACAAGATGAAACAAAAGAACGAGATCTCAGTGAGTTGAGTTTTGAAGGCCGTCCAGAGTGGATGTGGTTCTGATCAGCTGCTGTGGGGAAAAGGTGATTTCATTTGGAGCAGTAAACGTTACTCCCATCATCTCCGTTGGAGGAATATTGTTGATCCGTAATACTACCTCTTTTTCAAGATATTAGAACATAGAACAGGAACAGGCCCTTCAGCCTACAATCTTGTGCTGATCCAATTAAATTAATTATCAAATGGCCACCTAAACTAACTCTTCTGCCCACACATTGTCCATATACCTCCATTTTTTCTCACATTAATCTAAACATCTCTCAAAAGTCCTGAAGTTATCTGCTTCTACCAGCACCCCAGGCAGCGCATTCCCGGAACCCAACGTTCTCTGTGTAAAATACTCGTCCCTCACATCTCCTTTGAAATTGCCCCCTCTCACTACTGACTAGTCCTACTAACCCCACAATGAGTTCAGACGAGAAGGAGGCCGTTCGTCCCATCAGGTAGGGGACTATCGTTTTGAAAAATCAATCTGATTGTTTCATCTCCTCTATCCACAGATCCCCAAACCCTTCATCTAAACGGTTTGTTGGTTCCTCTCCTAAAGAATCTTCTTGAACCTAGCTTCTCTCAAAATTTGCACTATACACATTCCAAGTCCCAACAACGCTGGGCAGGAAAAGCACTCTAATCTTCTGTAACTGGTGCACTCTAGTTATTTTTTTTTAGAGACACAGCACACAATCAGGCCCTTCCAGCTCAACGAGACCCAATTACACCCATGCGACCAATTAACTTACTATCAGTACGTCTTTGGAATGTGGGAGGAAACCGAAGCACCCAGAGGAAACCCACGCAGTCACAGGGAGAACGTCCAAACTCCTTACAGGGAAAGGCGCGAATTAACCTGGGTCACCGGTGCTGTAATATTATTATGCTAATGTTACGTGACTGGCTGCCCCAGTACTTGTACCAATGGAATCCTGATGTAGCAATGAGAAGAGGCTTGAGTGATGGATATTGCCTTCACTTCTTGAAGATGTCCTGGATAGTATGGAGGCTAGTGCCCATGATGGAACTAACTGAGTTGGCAGCTCTCTGCAACTTTTTCCAGTCCTGTGCCGTGGCCCCTCCATACCAGATGGCGATGCAGCCAGTTAAGATGCTCTCTGCGGTACATCTGTAGAAATTTGCGAGTGCCTTTGGGAAGCGAGCATGTCCTGGGTGATGGAGGTCCTTAACGATGGACGCTGCCTTTTTGAGGCATCGCTTCTTGAAGATATCCTCCACGCTGGGGAGGCTGGTGCCCATGAAGGACTGACTGAATTCACAACTTTCTGCACCTTTTTCCGGTCCTGTGTAGTAGCCCCCCCCCACCCCCCAACCCATACCAGATGGTGAAGCAACCTAGTTAGATTGCTCTCCACAGTACGTCAGTACAAATTTGCGTGTGTCTTTGGTGACTTACCAAATCTCCTCAAACTCCTAATGAAATATAACCACTGTTGTGCCTTGTTTTTAACTGCAACTGTAGTTGACAAATTTATAGATAGCATTTGAGCTGTGCCTGGTCGCACAATCGTGGGTGTAGAGAGAGTGGAGCAGTGGGCTAAGCATGCGTGCTGGTGTTGACTGTCTGTGAGGAGAAGATGTCATTTCCGTTCCTCACAGACTGTGGTCTCCCGGTGAGGAAGTCAAGGATCCAGTTGCAGAGGCCCAGGATCTGGGGCTTGTTGATTGGAACTGAGGGCATGATTGTGTTGAATGCTGAGCTGTAGTCAACAAACAGCAGCCTGGCGTACATAATGCTTTTGTCAGGGTGATCCAAGGCTGAGTGGAGGGCCAGTGAGACTGGATCTGCAGTAGACCTTGTTGTGGCCATAGGCCGATTGCAGCAAGTTCAGATCCTTTCTCAGGCAGGAGTTGATTCTAGCCAAGAGCAGCCTCTCAAAGTGGATGTGAGTGCCCCTGGGTGATAGTTGCTGAGGCAGGTCTCCGGTTCTTCTTGGGCACTACTGGCACCCATTTCAAGCAGGTGGGGACCTCTGACTACAGCAGTGAGAGATTGGACTTGCCCTTGAACACTCCTGCCAGTTGGTTGGCACGGGTTTTCAGAGGCCTACCTCAGGGCCTGACACCTTGTGCGGGTTCGCCTGTGTGATGTCGGCCTCCAAGGCAGATCACAGGGTCACCGGATGCTGCAGGAACTCGCAACCAGGTGTCGTTTTATCCTCCCTTTCGAAGTGTGCATAAAAGGTGTTGAGCTCATCTGAGAGTGAAGCGTCACGGAGATTTATGATGTTCGGTTTCATTTTGTAGACAGTAGTGGCCTGCAAACCCTGCCAGAGCTGATGTGCATCCAATTCTGCCTCTAACCTCAATCAGAAATGTTTATTCACCTTTAAAATAGCCTTCCTTTCCTGTGCCGTGGCCCCTCCATACCAGATGGCGATGCAGCCAGTTAAATTGCCTTCCTTGGACGACTTGTACAGTTCGGGGTCACCGGTCTCGACTGCCACAGATCTAGCTTTCAGCAGACCCCTGGTACAGCTTCTGGTTTGGGTATTTCTGGTATGTTCTCAAAGGCACACACTTATCCACACAGGTCTTGATAAAGTTGGTGACAACTGTGGCATATTCATTCAGACTCGAAGATGAAACCCTGAGTATTGTCCAGTCCACTGACTCAAAATAGTCCAGTAAGCACTCCTCCACCTCTGTGACCATTGCAAGAACAATAATTGAGGGACTTCCTCCTCCAACCCGACCCATCCCTACACTGCGACAAACACAAAATTCTGGAGGAACTTAGCAGGTCAGGCAGCATCTATGGGAGAAGAATAAACAGGCTTTTTGGGCTAAGAGCCTTCCCCGAGATTGAGAAGGAAGGGGGAAGATGCCAGAATAAAAAAGTCATTCTGACGTGTCGATCCATGGGCCTCTTGTGCCAAGAGGAGACAGAGAGGCAGAAGAAAGGAAGCTGTAGGCCATTTCGTCTGACCTCAGTGGTTGGGAAGATGGTGGAGTCGATTATTAAGGATAAGATCTCAGGGTACTTGGAGGCATAGATTTCCTTAAGGATTAATTACTTGAATTTCTTTAAGGGAAAATCTTGCCTGACAAATCTGTTAGAATTCTCTGTGAAGAAGTATTAAGCAGGATATTCAAAGGAGAATCAATAGGTATTATGTACTGTACTTGGATTTTCAGAAGGCATTTGAAAGGTGCCACATATGAGGGTGCTTAACAAGCTACGAGCTCATGGTATTACAGGAAAGATTCTAGCATGGATAAAACAGTGGCTGATTGGCAGGAGGCAAAGAATGGGAATAAAGGGAGCCTTTTCTGGTTGGCTGCTGTAACGTAGTTTTCCTCAGGAGTCGGTGTTGGGACCGATTCTTTTTACGTTATACGTAAATGATGGAACTGATGGCTTTGTTGCAAAGTTTGCAGACGATATGAAGATAGATGGAGGAGCAGATAGTTTTGAGGAAGTAGAGGGACTATTTTCCAAAAGAGAGAAAATACAAAAAACTGAGGTGCAAAGGGACTTGGGAGTCCTTGTGTGTTCCTGTGCAGGATTCCCTAAAGTTTAATTTGCAGTTGAGTCTGTGGTGAGGAAGGCAAATTCAATGTTCACACTCATTTCAAGAGGACTAGAATATAAAAGCAAGCATGTAATGTTGAGACTTTCACTTGGAGTATTGTGAGCAGGTTTAGGTCCCTTATCTTAGAAAGGATTTGCTGACACTGGAGAGGGTTCAAAGGAGGTTCACGAAAATGATTTTATGATTGAATGGCTTGTCATATGAAGAGTGTTTGATGGCTCTGGGTCTGTGCTCACTGGAGTTCAGAAGAACGAGAGGTGACTTCATTGAAACCTATCGAATGGTGAAAGGCCGTGATAGAGAGGATGTGGAGAGGATGCTTCCCATAATGGGAGAGTCTAAGACCAGAGGACACAGCCTCAGAATAGAGGAGTGTCCTTTTAGAACAGAGATGAGGAGGGATTTCTTTAGCCATGGAGTGGTGAATCTGTGGAACTCTTTGCCACAGGCAGCTGTGGAGGCCAAGTCATCATGTGTATTTAAGGCAGGGGTTGATAGATTCTTGATTGGTCGGGGCAGGAAAGGATATGGGGAGAAAGCAGGAGATTGGGCTGAGAGGAAGATTGGATCAGCCATGGTGAAATGGTGGAGAGGAATTGTTGGGGTTAGTGGCCCTAGTTCTGCTCCTATATCTTATGGTCTTTAATAATGTAGGAAAATATATTTCAGGTTAGTTAGGAGTTTTTTTTCTCAGATCAGAAATGACTAATACAAAGGGGCATAATTTTAAGGTGATTGAAGGAAAGTATAGGGAGATGTCAGAGATAGTATTTTTGTACAAAGCGGTGGGTGTGTGGAAAGTGCAACGGGAATCTAATCGGAAGACCACAATCTGTGCAGACCGGTGGATAATGCCTGCTCCTTGCTGACAATCAACCCGGTGCACCTCAGGGGTGTGGGCTTAGCTCACCGCTCTACTCTCTATATACACATGACTGTGTGGCCAGGCATCGCTCAAGTACCATCTGTAAATTTTCTGATGATACAACCAGTGTTGGTAGAATCAGATGGAGATGAAAGAAAGCTAGTTGAGTGCTGTCACAGCAACATCCTGGCACTCAATGACAGTAAGAGTAAAGAGCTGATTGTGGACTTCAGGAAGGGCAAGATGAGGGAACACAAACCAATCCTCACAGAGGGATCAGGAGTGGAGAGAGTGAGCAGTTTCATGTTCCTGGGTGTCAATATCTCTGAGGATCTAACTTGGTCCCAACATATCGATACAGCTGCAAAGAAGGCAAGATAGCAGCTATATTTCATTAGGAGTTTGAGGAGATTTGGTTTGTCACCTAAAACACTCAAAAGCCCCTACAGCTGAACTGTGGAGAGCATTCTGACAGGATGTATCACTGTCTGGGATGGGGGCGGGGGGGGGGGCGGGGGGCTACCGCACAGGACTGAAAGAAGCTGCAGAGACTTGTAAAATTAGTCAGCTTCATCATGGGTATCAGCCTCTGTAGTATCCAAGATATCTTCAAAGAGTGGTGTCTCAGAAAGGCGGCGTCCATCATTAAGGATTCCCATCACCCAGGACATGCCCGCTCCTCATTGTAGCTATCAGGAAGGCTAAGTTTCATGAGGAGTTTGAAGAAATTTGGTTTGTCACCTAAAACACTCAAAAACCTCTATAGATGTACAACGGAGAGCACTCTGACCGGGGTTGGGGGGGGTGGGGGGGGGGACGCTACTGCACAGGACCATAAGAAGCTACGGAAAGTTGTAAAGTCAGTCAGCTCCATCTTGGGTACTGGCCTCTGTACAACCCAAGACATCTTCAAGGGGTGATGCCTCATAAAGGCGGCGTCCATTACAAAGGACCCACATCACCCAGGGCATGCCCTCTTCTCATTAATCCCATCAGGGAGGAGGTACAGAAGCCTGAAGACACACACTCAGCGATTCAGGAACAGCTTCTTCCCCTCTGCCATCCGATTCCTAAATGGACATTGAACCCATGAACACTACCTCACTTTTTTTCAAAATATATATGACTTCTGTTTTTGCACTATTTCTAATCTGTTCAATATACATATATATGTATATGTATACTTACTGTAATTGATTTTCTTATTTATTTTCATCTTTCAATATTATCATGTATTGCATTGTGCTGCTGTCGCTAAGTTAACAAATTTCATGACACATGCCGGTGATATTAAACCTGATGGGGTGGAGGTAGAGGCAGGTACATTATAAACTCTTAAATAGGCACATGGACGATAGAAAAATGATGGGCTGTTTGAGAGGGAAGTGCTAGGTTGATCTTGGAGTATTTTTAAGGGTCGGCACAATATTGTGGGACGAAAGGCCTGTACTGTGCTGGAATGTTCTATGATATGTGTTAGGAGAGTGTTTGATTCTGAAAGTCTGAGGTTCAAATTGCAATAGGATCCAATTTGGCTGTTCTGTCCAGAATTGCGAGGAATAGCGGTGTTGGTTACGCCGGCTCTGATCCAGCGAGGTTTCCTGGCCCAGCCCAGTCTCCTGCTCGGGTCAATGCCTTTGATTTCCTGAGACAGGATCACATCTGGGCTAACTGGATGGGGGAGACAACTTCTCTCTCTGGTCCATCAGGAGTTTCCAGGCATAGTGAAGACCTATGACCGGTTTGCAATTCTGTTTACAAATGTAAACTGACTCTCAATCCTCACTATCTCTGGAATGATAACCACACACACAGCCATGGCTGTTTCTTATAAAATCCGTGATCAAGTTGTTGCTTCACAGACAATGATGGCATGAACATCAATTTCTCTAACTTCCGGTAATTTCTCCACATCCCCCCCACCACCTTCTCTGTTTTTCCC
>NC_133124.1:217215366-217375366 GCF_048418815.1 Hemitrygon akajei | reverse complement strand
GTGGGCTGAAGATGATTGGTTGGGAATACTGTTGGTTGGGTGGATGAAGGGGACTGAATGGGAATGTTTTGTGGAGACCAAATGCCAGTGTCGAGTGTGCACTGTGTAATCAGACACAACTCTTTGGTATCTTCTCCGGCAAAAGAGCTTGTCAACTGGTCAACGTGTTTTGTAAGGGTGAAAATCAAATACTGCAGACGCTGGAGACCTGAGATAAAGCAGCAATGCTCGGCTGGTCAGGCAGCATCTATGGAAAGAGAAATAGAGTCAATGTTTCAATTTGAAAACCCTTGTCGTAACTGGGAAAAGAGAAAACAAGTTGGTATCAAGCTACAGGGAGGGTGGGGTTGGTTAGGACAAAGATAAAATCTCCGATAGAGTGAGACCAGAGTTGTTCTGGGATAAGGTGAACATGATGTTATCCAGTCAATGGGTCAATAAAATCAAAGGATCATACAGCATAAAAACAGGCCCTTCGGTCCATCTAATCCTTTCTGACCACCAAATATCCATCTAAACTAATCTGATTTTCCAACACTTGGTCCATAGCTTTATAACTCAACGATTCATCTCATCCAGGGGCTCCCAATCTTGTTTATGCCATTAACCAAGGGGTCTGTGGTTATCAGATTGGGAACACCTGATCGAGACTGATATAGTGAGGCGAGTCAGGGAGGGACATCAGCTATATTCATATCTTTCCCTATGGCTCAAATGGAAGAGAGTTTGATGGGATTGTTCTGCTGGAAGATAACAGTTCACCAAGGACTAGATGAGCCAAAAGGCCTGTTTCTGTACTCCCTGACTCTAGAGATCAGTACAGATGCAATGGGCTGAATGGCCTCTTTCTGTGCTGTCACAATTCAGTGAAAGTACTGGAATTTTTTTCTGTGAGCCACGGATTTTCTGTTTGGGTTCTATGGCTTGTCCACGAGAAGTCAATAACCCAAGTATGAGGCTGTTTGAGTAGTCCCGTGTAAAAAGTGTGCAGTGATTGTGTATGTGATATTTTGTTCCTTCGTTGTGTATACACAAAACGATGGCATTTGCAACCCTGAATAAAAAAGAGACACACAAGAGACTGGTGAAGCTGGAGATCTGGATCAGCTCGGACAAAATGTTGGGCGGCACGTTAGCATAGTGGTTACCTCAACGCTTTACAGTGCCAGCGATTGCGATCGGGGTTCATTTCCTGCTGCTGACCGTAAGTAGTCTGTACATTCTCACCGTGACCGTGTGGGTTTCCTCTGGGTGCTCCAGTTTTCTCCCACAGCTCAAAGACCTATGGTTAAGGTTAGTGAGTTGCGGGCGCTGGAAGCGTAGTGACACCTGCGTGCTTCCCCAGGCACGTTCTCGGACTGTGTCGGTCGTAGACATTTCACTGTATGTTTCCGTGTACTTATGACAAATAAATCTAATCTCTTTAAAATACTGGAGGAACTCAGCAGGTCAGGCAGCATCTATGGAAGGGAATAAATATTCGATGTTTTGGGGCTGAGACACTTCATCAGGATTGGAAAGGAAGGGGGAAGAAGCCGGGAATTGTCTGTGTGTAACTCTGGGCTTCCAGCATCTGCAGAACCTCTCGTGTTTATGCTTGATGGACCATTCTTACTTTCTGAGAAATTTGCCTGTCTGCTGTGTGGCAAAAGCAGGGGAA
The DNA here is from genome assembly GCF_048418815.1 of Hemitrygon akajei. NCBI lineage: Eukaryota > Metazoa > Chordata > Chondrichthyes > Myliobatiformes > Dasyatidae > Hemitrygon > Hemitrygon akajei. The sequence goes on along the minus strand of NC_133124.1, from coordinate 217,373,706 downwards.
GGCAAACAGAGTGGCCACCTGCTCGTTTATGCAAATATCCAATCGGCCAATCACGCGGCACCAACTCAATGTATAAAAGCATGCAGACGTGGTCAAGAGGTTCAGTTGTTGTTCAGACCAAACACCAGAATGTGGAAGAAATGTGATCAAAGTGACTTTAACCGTGGAATGACTGTTGGTGCAAGAAATACTTAATAAAATGGCCACTATTTTTTATTTAAGGTATTGGAAAAATATGGATTAGGAACATCATTTATAAAATGGATTAAAACCTTAAATACTAATCCCAAAGCTAAAGTAGTGACAAATGGTCAAATTTCGACACCATTTCAGTTAACAAGATCAACTAGGCAAGGTTGTCCATTATCACCTGCTTTGTTTGTGTTGGCAATAGAGCCATTAGCTGAATTAATTAGAATGGACCCAGATATTAAGGGTTTCAGAGTTAATCAGGAAGAATACAAGATTAATTTATTTGCTGATGATGTTCTACTTTATTTAACAGATCCATTACATTCATTATGTAAATTATCTTATAGATTAGAAGAATATGGGAAAATATCAGGTTATAAAGTAAATTGGGATAAAAGTGAAATTTTACCTCTTACTAATGGAGACTATAGTCAATGTCGATTAATAACTCAATTTAGATGGCCGGCAAATGGTATAAAATATTTAGGTATAAGAGTTGACAATGACATAAAAAACTTATACAAATTAAATTATTCACCACTTTTGAAAAAAATTCAGGAAGATCTTGATAAATGGATGGCATTACCAATAACATTAGTAGGTAGAGTAAATACTATAAAAATGAATATATTCCCTAGACTACAATATTTATTTCAATCATTACCAATACAATTACCCCAGAAGTTTTTTCAAGAGATAAACAAATATGTGAGGAAGTTTCTCTGGAAAGGTAAGATGTCAAGAATATCGTTGGAAAAATTGACATGGAAATTTGATCTAGGAGGGTTACAACTTCCAAATTTCAAGAATTATTATAAAGCAAATCAACTTAGATTTATTGCATCTTTTTTTGAGAAAGATAAACTGGCATGGATTAGAATAGAACTAGATAAAATAGGAGAAAACGTACCAGAAGATTTTATATATAAATGGGAATCTAAATGGATACGGGAAAAGAAAGAATCTCCTATATTAAAACATTTGATTAATTTATGGAATAAGATAAATGTTGATGAAGAGACAAAAAAATCTTTATTAGCAAAGAGATCTTTAATTCAATATAGACTTATTCCTTTTACAATGGACAATCAACTTTTATATAATTGGTTTCAAAAAGGGATTAAATACATAGGAGATTGTTTTGAAGGAGGTATATTAATGTCATTCGATCAATTAAAGAATAAATATAAAGTATCAAATAACACTTTATTTTGTTACTTTCAACTAAGGGCTTACATAAGAGAAAAGCTAGGTCAAATAATGTTATTGCCGAAATCTAATGAAATAGAAATTTTAATTCAAAAAGGAAATATTAAAAAATTTATATCTTGTATGTATAATTTGATTCAAAAACAGGCAATTAAACAAGGAGTCCATAAGTCAAGACAAAAATGGGAAAGTGATTTGAATATTAAAATTGAAGAAACAAATTGGTCAAGACTATGTCTTGATAGTATGACAAATACAATAAATGTTCGGTTAAGATTAGTGCAATATAACTTTTTACATCAATTATATATTACACCACAAAAAATAAATAAATTAAATCCAAGCTTATCTGATCAGTGTTTCCGATGTAACCAAGAAACTGGTACATTTTTACATTCTACATGGTCTTGTCCTAAAATTCAACCTTTTTGGACAAATTTAAGACTTTTATTGGAACAAATTACGGGAATGCAACTTCCTCATAATCCAATATTACTTTTACTAGGTGATATTGAAGGGATAAAACCGAAACTCAAACTAAATAAATATCAGAAAGAATTCATACAAATTGCACTGGCTGTAGCCAAAAAGGCTACAGCAATTATTTGGAAATCAGATACATATTTAAGTATAGATTGTTGGAAAAAAGAAATCTATGGCTGTATTCCATTAGAAAAAATTACTTATAATTTAAGAGATAAATATGAAACATTTTTGAAAATTTGGAGCCCTTATTTACAAAAGACAGGATTAAATATATAGGTGCTCTGAAGATGAAATAATTGGTTACTTGGGGAAAGAAATAAATATATATACTAAAGTTATTAAGAACTCCATGGAGCATGTGGAGACCTTCCAACAACCAGGCACTCTTTCTTTCTTTTTTTTTTCTTTCTTAATTTTTCTTTTTTTATATAGGGAAGTTAGGGGGGAGGGGTTAAGGGGAGGGGGGAAGGGATATATACTTTTTTTTTCCCATACTTGTAATCACTTAAAAATGCAATTAAATAAAATTTAAAAATAAAATAAAATAAAATAAAATGACCACTGAGGGTATACGCATGAACAAAAGTCAAACTGAGTTTGTTATCAAGTTCACCAGTAAGGTGAGACACAGGTCAAATGCAAGACTTGCTTTCAGCAGTGTCTTGGGCACAGTTCAGACCACACACTGGACAACAAAGGTTTTCAAAAGTGTTGCTTCCTCAGAATTTTTATTTTGTTTATACATGATAGAGAGATATGATAGAGGCGTACAAGATATTAAGAGGAACAGATAGAGTGGGCAGCCAGCACCTCTTCCCCAGGACACCACTGCTCAGTACAAGAGGACATGGCTTTGAGGTAGGAATTTAAGGTGGGGGTTATATGGGAGGCAAGGTTTGAGGGTCGGCACAACATTGTGGGCCGAAGGGCCTGTAATGTGCTGTACTATTCTATGTTCTATGTTTATGATAGACTGTTTGAAGCTGAACACAAATAGAATTTCAGACTACTTGTATCACGTAGGAATTGGAGAAACAAGAAATTAACTTTAATTGAATATAATTCATTTAATTGCATAGCAGTGCTGACACTTTGCAATTGTTCAACTAAGCTAAAAATGTTTTGTTGATGATTTTCATTTGTACTCTGTGTCTGAGGCTTCTCGCTTAAGTCTCCAACAATAATCAGCCGGCACTGACAGATTCCAGTTGCCCTGTTGCTGTTTCTCCATGACCTCAACGTCCTGGTGAAACTTTCACCGTGCTCGTCACCGACAGCGCCAAGATCTACAGGGAAGAAATCTAAACGGGAATGTAGAAAATGAACGTTTAGTGACATGTTGCACTTCATGGTTTTGTTTGCTGGAAGCATGTTGTCAAACCTCACATAGTTTGGTGCTCTGTAGTTGTCAAGAAAATTTTCAACAGCATCCCTGAATGCCTTCCAAGTGATTTTCTCCAGTCCCACTAGACGTTCTTTGAAATTCCTGTCATTGATGATATATTTGATTTGTGGATCAACAAGAATGCCTTCCTTTGTCTTGGCATCAGTTATTCTGACTTGAATTATGAATTGAAATAACAAATATAGGCAATTTCAAAACTATGGTACATGATAGAGAAATTCCATGGCGATTTTCATGATTAGCAGCCCAAAATCCATCAGACGCATCCAAAGTATTCAGGATGCAAAATCTTTGTTGTCCAGTGTATGTCGGTAGGTAGGTAAAAGTAGGGAGAGAAGTTTGTAATTCTATCATCAAAAATAAGTATTTGTTCAAGATATAATTAAAGCCCAAACTGATCTGTAACCACTATTGAACATTGGGGTGCCACAGTTGTGTAGCGTTTAACGCAAAGCTCTTACAGCTTGGGATGTTTGGAGTTCTGAGTTCAATTCCGACATCCTCTGTAGGAAGTTCGTATGTTCCTTTCCGTGAGTGTGTGTGTGTTTTTTCTGGGTGCTGTGGTGCCCTCCCACAGTACAATGCCATACCAGTTAATGGGTTAATTGTCCTGTGATTAGACTAGGGTTAAATTAGGTGGGTTGCTGGGCAGATGGAAGGAAGGGCCTGATCTCGAAATAAAATAAAGAAAACGCTGATGTTGGAATCTGCAACTAAAAGAGGAAGTTGCTAGGAAGGGCAGAAAGATTCTGGCCGCCATGGGCTCACTCCCCACCCAGACTGGTGTACCTGTGCTGAGTGCAGTGCCCTGAGAGGGTCCGGCATTTTGAATTATATCCTTTTCAGCTTCCACCGTGTGCTGACTCGAACGATTGTGAAACCTTCCTGTGTGTTTGTTGGTTGGTCACGCAGGTCGTCATGACAACAAGAAGGCAGTGACTCAAGTTCAAAGCTCGAAGTAAATTTATTATCAAAGTATGTTTGTCATCGCATACTACCCTGAGATTAGTTCTCCATGGCGTCCGAGATGCCAGATAAGTCCATAAGACAAAGGAGCAGAAGGCCATTTGGCTCATCGAGTCTACTCCACCATACAATCATGGCTGACTTATTTTCCTTCTCAACCCCATTCTCCTACCTTCTGCTCATAACCTTTGACTCCCTTACTAATCATGAACCTTTCAACTTCCACTTTAAGTACACCCAATGACTTGGCCTCTTGGCCTCCACAGCCGACTGTAGCAATGAATTCCACAGATTCACCACTTTCTAGCTAAACAAATTCCTCCTCATCTCTGTTCTAAAGGGACAGCCTTCTATTCTAGACTCCCCCTGTTTAGGAAACATCCTCTGCACCTCCACTCTATCTAGCCCTTTCAATATCTGGTCAGTTTCAATGAGATCTCCCTCATAAGTCTGGGTGGTGAGGTGAAGGTATCTCTCTACCAAAGGACATGTAGGAGGTGTGAGGTGCTACTTCCCTCCGCTAGCCTGCAGGTCACCCCTGGGTGTAGCACCTGTTTAGCCCCCGATCAGGGTTACGTGAAGCCATGGGAGCAGGTGGTGGATGGTCGTATGAGCAGCCGGTGCAGATCACAAGACCTGGCTATGTGACCACTGACGCCAGGCGGACAATCTCTGAAGAGTATCGATAATGGCTGGGGTCACTGCCCAGAAAGATGCAATGGCAAACCAATTTTGTAGAAAAATTGCCAAAAACAATCATGGAAAGACCATGACTGCCCACGTCATACAACATGACATATAATGTAACTAACAAACTCATAAATCTTATTACCTTGCCGAGACCTCAAGGGTAAGTGTGTGTACATCTGCGAACCTAGATTCTCTATGTGTAGTTCCCTACAGGAGACACTAGGTGGCAACAGCGTGCAAAACATCCGGCCACAGCCAACCCACAGTACGGATGCATTCACAGAGAAACAGAACATAAACAAACTTTTACTCGGGAATGTTTATACTTGGGAATGAAAGTGATTATATAAAATCAGAATATTGGAGACCTGATGTCAGTGATTCCGATCCAGGGACTGTGGATTTGAGGCCATAAGCTGGCCTGTCCTGGGGTTGGAGGCCTTTCCATATTCAAAGTTCAAAGAAAATTTTATTATGAAAGTACCTATACAACCATGAGATTCATTTGCATGTGGGCCTACTCAATAAATCTTTAGAGTAATAACCATAACAGAAGCAATGAAAGACCACACCAACTTGGTTTGAGTGTGAGTGTGTGTGTGTGTGTGTGTGTGTGTGTGTGTGTGTGTGTGTGTGTGTGTGCGTGTGTGTGTGTGTGCGTGTGTGTGTGTGTGTGTGTGAGTGAGTGTGTGCGTGTGTGGGGAAGGGGCTTATTTTGCTTTGTTGCCGTTGTTGTTGCTTGCGTTGTTCTGCCAAGCATTGTGGGATTGCAATGTTGGTGTTGGAGTGTGTCATGACTCCAGCTTCCAGTGCATCCAAAGGTTGTGTTGGTTGTTGACACAAATGACACTGCATGCTTCAAGGTACATGTGATAAATAAATCTGAAACTGAATATAAATCTGACTTGTGGCAGGGAAGGAGGCTTTTCGGCCCATTGAATGCATGCTGGCTCTAGTTAAATTGATCTCATTTCACTTCTCTTTCCCTGGAACTCTCCAAGTTATTTTCCTTAGTTACAGTCATTATCATCATTATGTGCCATGTCGTACGACGTGGGTGATCACAGTCTTTCCATGGCCGTGATTGTCCTTGGAAAATTTTTCTACAGAAGTGGTTTGCCATTGCCTTCTTCTGGGCAGTGTCTTTACAAGAGAAGTGACCCTCAGCCATTATCAATACTCTTCAGAGATTGTCTGGTGTCAGTGGTCACATAACCAGGACTTGTGATATGCACCGGCTGCTCATACGACCATCCACCACCTGCTCCCATGGCTTCACATGACCCTGATCGGGGGCTAAGCAGGTGCTACACCTTGCCCGAGGGTGACCTGCAGGCTAGTGGAGGGAAGGAGCACCTTACACCTCCCTTGGTAAGGACATATCTCCACCCTGCCACCCAAGTACAGTACCTGGCCAATTCTCTCCTGCAAGTCCTGATTGGTTCCGTTATCACCATCCCTTTGGGCAGTTTGTTCCACATTGTAGTTGTAGCAGAGACAGACCCCTCAGACTTCTGCAGGAAGGTGGCAGGTTGGTGAGTGTCTGTGTGGGGAAGGAATTGCTGACGGTTCAGATCAAGACTGAAAAAGGGGAGGAAAGATTGTGGGTATAAAGAGGAAGTGGGAAGGGGGTGAAACGACGGCCATAGGTAATCGGTAAACTGAGGAAGGGTGAGGGATGACGGGCCTGTGGAGTCAGCTGGGGAAGGAGAAATGTGGAATTGGGGGATCGGTGGAAGTGGTCAAAGGAGGAGAGAAGAGGCAGATTTAGCCGGGGAGGGGGGTGTGGGGGAAGGTGGAGACAAGAGGCTGGAGGATGAGAAATGGTGAGGAAAAGGCTCCTGGTGATAAATTGGTTTATTGTTGTCATATGGACCAAAGTACAGAGAAAAATGCTCACAGACCATTGAGAGCAGTTAGGTAGTAAAGTTTCAGCAACAGTGTGCAAGGTCATGGTGAGGGCAAGAGGCCATCTTGTTATTTACTTATTGAGATACAGTGTGGTGTAGGCCCTTCTGCCCTTTAAACTGTGCTGCCCGGCAACCCCCAGCCTAATCCGGGACAATTTACAATGCCCAGATTAACCTACCAACTGCTATGTCTTTAGACTGTGGGAGGAAACTGGAGCACCCGGAGGAGACCCACACAGTCACGGGGAGACAGTCAAACTCCTTAAAGCAGTGGAGGGAAGAGAGGAGATCTTGTCATACAACAGACCGTTTGTCTGGTAGAAGCTGTCCTTGATCCGGGTGGTATCTGTGTATCTGCTGGCTGATGGGAGAGTGGAGGAGCCAGCATGTCGGGGTGGCTGGGGGTCTTTGATTATGCTGGCTGCTTTACTGGGGGGGGGGGTGAGAAGTGTGGACAGAGTCCAGACTGAGGGTGGGGGGGGGGGGGGGGAGCTGGAAAAGATCTGTGTGAGTGTTTCTGAACAACACAAGCCTCCCTGAACATCCCTGTCTCCAAACATCCTTTGTTCTGCCTCTCGTACTCAGCCAGTTTCCCCTTAAACAGGTTGCGTGCTTTAACCGCTCCCTGTGAAAGCAAGTTCCACTTCTAACCACTCGCTGAGTTATCAAATGGTTCCTCAATCTGTGACCAGGTTCTTTCAGTGACTAACACTGGAGGAACTCAGCAGGTCAGGCTGCATCTAAGGAAGGGAAATAAACACTTGGCGTTTCGGGCCTAGAAATCAGAATGAAGGGTCTCAGCCCAAACTGTTGACTTTTTATTCCTCCCTGTAGACGCTGCCTGACCTGCTGAGTTCCTCCGGCATTTTGTGTGTGTTGTTCTGGAATTCCAGTATCTGCAGAATCTCCTTTGTTCTTGTAGAGACTGTTTAGTGTTGTCCCACTCCTGCAGATAGAAACATTTTCTCTGCACACTCATTTCCAGCTCCCTCACGGGCATGGATTCACTGGGGCTGGGTTTTGTGTGTTGTTACCTCTCAATGCAATCTACATTGAAGGTTTGTATCTTTTGATGAATATGTGATATTGGGTGTAATTAATTTAGTGTGAAGTATGTTGTGAAATTTTGGAGTTCTTCTGTCGTAAGACCATAAGTCATAGGAGCAGGCATAGACCATTCAGCCCATAAATCTGCTCCACCATTCTATCACGGCTGATTTGTTGTCCTTCTCAACCCCATTCTCCTGCTTTCTCCCCTTAACCTTTGACGCCCTTACTAATCAAGAAACTATCAACATCAGCTTTAAATATACCCAATGACCTGGTTTTGACAGCTGTCTGTGACAACTAATTTCACAGGTTCACCACCCTCTGGCTAAAGAACTCCTCCCTGTCTCTGCTCTAAATGGACGCCCCTCAATTCTGAGGCTATGCCCTCTGGTCCACCGTAAGAAACAACCTTCCCACTTTATCTAGCCTTTCAAAATTCGACAGGTTTCAATGCTCCTCCTCATTCTTGTAAACTCCAGTGAGTACAGGCCAGAGCCATCAAACGCTCCAAATATGTTAACTCCATGATTTCTGGTTTCATTCGAGTGAACGCTCTCCAATGCCAGCACATCCTTTCTCAGATGAAGGTCTCAAAATTGCTCGCAATGCTCCAAGTGCAGTCAGACCAAAGCCTGATAAAGCCTCATCCTTGTTTTTGTACTTGTGTACTCACCAAAAATTCACTCATCTGTAATATGAATCATGGTGCAATCTGTGAGTGAGTCAGTCCCATGTCGTCAAGTTTTGCGTTGTTTGAAAACTATTTTGGGATATATTTCTAAAAATAATATTTTGACAAGAGTGGGCACAGACAGAAGACCGACTGGTGAAATAATTAATGATTAAGGCACATGTGTTTGTGAATTATTTTTGTGTCTGGTTACCTCATATCTTTGTGTTATTAATTGTGTCGTTGTTTCAAGATTCATGATGATTTATTGTCATTCTTCAGTACACAAGTGCATAGAATCAAAATCAGGACCAGGTTTAATATCACTGGCATAATTCGTGAAATTTGTAAAACTTTCCAGCAGCAGGACATTGCAATACATGATAAGTATAGAAAAAAACTGAATTACAGTAAGTATATACCGGTACATATAGGTATATTAAATAGTTAAATTAAGTGCAAAAACAGAAATTAAAACAAGAGATAAAAATGTAGTGAATTTGTGTTCATTGGTTCAACGTGCATTCAGAAATCAGATGGCTGAGGAGGAGAAGAAGGTGTTCTTGAATCGCTGAGTGTGTGCTTTCAGGCTCCTGTAGCTCCTTCCTGATGGTAGCAATGAGAAGAGGGAATGTCCTGGGTGGTGGGGACATTATTGAGGCATCGCTCCTTGAAGATGCCCTGGATAAAACAGAGGCTAGTCCCCATGATGGAGCTGACTAGTTTTACTACACTCTGCAGCTTACTTCGATCCTGTGCGGTAGCCCCCACTCTCCCCTCCCCAATACTAGACGGTGATGCGGCCAGTTAGAATGTTCTCCATAGTACAACTGTAGAAATTTTTGAGTGTTTTGGGTGACAAATCAAATCTTGTCAAACTTCTGATGAAATAGAGCCATTGTGTTGCCTAAATGATTGTTATTCGGGATCTGATGTAGCATAAAATACACACTTGTATTAATTTAATTGACATAAATACTCTATTAAAGAAAATATTGTTGATTTATCACCATCTTATATATCTGTGGTAAGATATCATGGTGGATGCTAAATCAGGGTTATTTAATTTTTTTGTTGAATTCAAATAAAATTGAGGGGGAAAATGACTTTTTTCAGTGACCGAGTTATTATGTTTTGTGGAATGGCTGTTTTGACAATTGAAATGGCTTCTATCAAGAGTGAAATATAGGAACATAGGAAACCTACAGCACAATACAGGCCCTTTGGCCCACAATGCTGTGCCAAACATATACTTACTTTAGAAATTACCTGGGGTTACCCATGGTGCTCTATTTTTCTAAGCTCCATGTAGCTATCCAAGAGTCTCTTAAAAGATCCTATCGTATCCGTCTCCACCACCGTCGCCAGCAGCCCATTCCATGCACTCACCACTCTCTGTGTAAAAAAACTTACCCCTGACATCTCCTCCGTATCTACTTCCAAGCACCTTAAAACTGTGCCCTCTCGTGTTAGCCATTTCAGCCCTGGGAAAAAGCCTCCATCCACACGATCAATGCCTCTCATCATCTTATACACCTCTGTCAGGTCTCCTCTCATCCTCCAGCTCTCCAAGGAAAAAAGGCCAAGTTCACTCAACCTATTCTCATAAGACATGCTCCCCAATCCAGGCAACATCTTTGTAAATCTCCTCTGCACCCTTTCTATGGTTTCCACATCCTTCCTGTAGTGAGGTGACCAGAACTGAGCACAGTACTCCAAATGGGGTCTGACCAGGGTCCTATATTGCAGCAACATTACCTCTCAGCTTGTAGAAGGCTTGTACGTGATTTCAAAATTAAAGATTTGAATTTATTTGTCATGTGTACATCGAAACATACAGTGAATGCGTCGCTCGTGTTAGCAACCAAAACACTTGGTAGCCCACAAGTGTCGCCACATCTTCTGACACCAACATAACATGCTCACAACACACAACACAACAAGCAACAAAACAATAAAAGCTAAAACAAGCCCTGGAACTCTCTTCCAGTGTATACAGCTCTGGTCTAGGACCAGAGGGAACATCCATGTCACCATATACAACCCTGGTATTCATTTGCATGTGGGCATTCTCAGTAGGTACAAAGAAACACCATAGAATCAGTGAGAAACCTCACAGGGCCAAGATGGCCAAACAATGTGCAAAAGACAACAAGGTGTGCAAATACAAGAAAAAAATAATAAATAAATAAGCAATAAATATTGAGAACATGAGTTGTAGAGTCCTTGAAAGTGAGTCTATAAGTTGTGGAAACATTTCAGAGCTGAAGTGAGCGAAGTTATCCCCTTTTGTTCAAGAGCTTGATGGTGTGGTAATAACTGTTCCTGAACCTTGTGGTGTGGGACCTGATGGTTGAGGGGTAATAACTGTTCCTGAACCTGGTGGTGTGGGACCTGATGGTTGAGGGGTATTAACTGTTCCTGAACCTGGTGGTGTGGGACCTGATGGTTGAGGGGTAATAACTGTTCCTGAACCTGGTGGTGTGGGACCTGATGGTTGAGGGGTAATAACTGTTCCTGAACCTGGTGGTGTGGGACCTGATGGTTGAGGGGTAATAACTGTTCCTGAACCTGGTGGTGTGGGACCTGATGGTTGAGGGGTAATAACTGTTCCTGAACCTGGTGGTGTGGGACCTGATGGTTGAGGGGTAATAACTGTTCCTGAACCTGGTGGTGTGGGACCTGATGGTTGAGGGGTAATAACTGTTCCTGAACCTGGTGGTGTGGGACCTGATGGTTGAGGGGTAATAACTGTTCCTGAACCTGGTGGTGTGGGACCTGATGGTTGAGGGGTAATAACTGTTCCTGAACCTGGTGGTGTGGGACCTGATGGTTGAGGGGTAATAACTGTTCCTGAACCTGGTGGTGTGGGACCTGATGGTTGAGGGGTAATAACTGTTCCTGAACCTGGTGGTGTGGGACCTGATGGTTGAGGGGTAATAACTGTTCCTGAACCTGGTGGTGTGGGACCTGATGGTTGAGGGGTAATAACTGTTCCTGAACCTGGTGGTGTGGGACCTGATGGTTGAGGGGTAATAACTGTTCCTGAACCTGGTGGTGTGGGACCTGATGGTTGAGGGGTAATAACTGTTCCTGAACCTGGTGGTGTGGGACCTGATGGTTGAGGGGTAATAACTGTTCCTGAACCTGGTGGTGTGGGACCTGATGGTTGAGGGGTAATAACTGTTCCTGAACCTGGTGGTGTGGGACCTGATGGTTGAGGGGTAATAACTGTTCCTGAACCTGGTGGTGTGGGACCTGATGGTTGAGGGGTAATAACTGTTCCTGAACCTGGTGGTGTGGGACCTGATGGTTGAGGGGTAATAACTGTTCCTGAACCTGGTGGTGTGGGACCTGATGGTTGAGGGGTAATAACTGTTCCTGAACCTGGTGGTGTGGGACCTGTGCCTCCTTTCTGGTGGCAGTGGCGACAAGTGAGAATGTTCAAGGTGACACTGGAGTGCAGTGACTCGTTGCAAGATGCTCTCAGCAGAGCTGTTCTTTGGCCCAGTGTCAAATTCTGCTTAATTGTACTCCTGTGACGTGATCTTGTGATCTTTTGCTACGCTGTTAATATATGTCTGTGCGTGTACGAGAGATGTTGTTGTTCAGGCAACAAGACTGTACTGAATGGAGAGGCAAAGGTGCAGGAAACATCAGGCATAGAAAGCGGAAGCAGGCATTGCCCGATCTGTTCCACGTGCCTAATCCAGCATTCAGTAACATCGTGGCCGATCTCTTAGCTCAGTATCACATCATTCCACTAACTTCATTATAGCATCTTATAGCACTAGAGCACAGAAGCAAACCCTTCAGCCCATCTAATCCTTGCTTTACCTCATCCCATCAACGTGCACACGGACCATAGCCCTCCATACCCTTCCCATCCATGTAGTTATCCAAATTTCTCTTTAGTATTGTAATCAAACCCACATCCACCCCTTCTGCTGGCAGCTCGTTCCACCCTCTGAATGAGGAAGTTCTCACTCACGTTCCCCTTAAGCATTTCACCTTTCACCCGTAACCCAGGACCTCTCGTTCTAGTCTCAGCCCAATCTGAGTGGAAAGAGCCTGCTTATATTTACCCTATCTATACCTCTCATAATTTTGTGTATCTCTGTCAAATCTCCCCTCATTCTCATATGCACCAGGGAATAAAATCCTAACCTATTCAACCTTTCCCTATAATTCACATCCTCAGGTCCCAGCAACATGACCAAGGAGATGGTTATCTATATCAGGAGAACTCCAATCACTCACCCATACACTGACAGCACAGCAATGGAAACTGCCAGCAATTTCAAACTCCTGCGAGTGTGCATCTCGCTCAGCCTCTCATGGTCCCAGAACACATCCTACACAGTCAGGAAAGCTCATCAACACCTCTGCTTTCTGAGAAGAGCTGGACCGTGCACATCTATACTCAGGTCATTCTACAGACGTGCAGTACAGAGCATCGTAACAATCTGTATCACTGGACGATATGGAAGCAGCTCTACAGCGGACAGGAAGGCTCCACAACGGGTAGTCAAAATGTATTGTTGGCACCAGCCGACACACCACCGAGGATATTTATACATAAAGTACCGGAAAAAGGCCAGCAACATCGTGAAGGATCCCACCCACCCTGCTCATGCACTGTTTGTCCCACTCCCATCAGGGAGGAGGCTACATAGCATCCGTACCAGGACCACCAGACTCAAGAACAGTTACTTTCCCCAAGCAGTGAGGCAGATCAACACCTCCACCCACTAACCCACCATCAGAGTCACCTTATGTACAGACACTCCTGTGCCTAGCGTCACCTTATGGAGATACAATCAAGCTATGTATATAAGCTATCTTATATATTTATATTTATTGTGTTTTTTTTAATTACAGTACTGGGTTCTTAATCTTATCTTGAGTCCTGACGAAGGGTCTCGGCCCGAAATGTCGACAGTGCTTCTCCCTATAGATGCTGCCTGGCCTGCTGTGTTCCACCAGCACTTTGTGTGCGTTTCTTTATCTTATTGTATTTTTTGTCCTACATTGGATCTGGAGAGACATTTATTTCGACTATCTTTACACTTGTATAGGAAATGACATTTTAAACAACCTTGTAAATTTTCTCTGCACTCTTTCAATCTTATTGATACCTTTTCCATTGGTAGGTGACCAAAACAGCACACAGTATTCCACATTTGGTCTCAGTGATGTCTTATACAACTTCAACAAAATATTCCAACTCCTGTACTCAATACTCTGATTTACATTGGCTCACGTGTAACTGTGATTCCCCCTGAAAGCCCCAAAATTTCAATTGATAGATTGGTTTATTATATCAAGATGCTTACCGTTCATACAGACTGACAATGGAGAGGCATGTTGGTTTAGCAGTTTGTGTGACGTTTTTACGGCGCCAGCAACCCGGGTTCAATTCCTGCTGCTGTCTGTCAGGAGACTGTACAATCTCCCCATGAACGTTAATGTTTCCTCCGGGTGCTCCTGGTTCCACCCACATTCCCAAGGTATGCAGGTTTGTAGATTAGTTGGTCACATGGGTGTAATTGGGCGGCACGTGCTCATTGGACTAGGAGGGCTTGTAACTGTGATGTCTCTCTAAATATATAAATAAACAGCACATTGAGGTAGCACAAGATAAAACTATAGGAAGGATGTGGAAGCATTGGAAAGGGTACAGAGGCAATTTACCAGGATGCTGCCTGGTTTAGAGAGTATGCAAATTGATCAGAGATTAAGGGAGCTAGGGCTTTACTCTCTGGATAGAAGGAGGATGAGAGGAGACATGATAGAGGTATACAAGATATTAAGAGGAATAGATAGAGTGGACAGCCAGCGCCTCTTCCCCAGGGCACCACTGCTCAGTACAAGAGGATATGGCTTTAAGGTAAGGGGAGGGAAGTTCAAGGGGGATATTAGAGGAAGGTTTTTTACTCTGGTTGGTGCATGGAATGCACTGCCTGAGTCAGTGGTGGAGGCAGATACACTAGTGAAATCTAACAGACTACTAGACAGGTATATGGAGGAATTTAAGGTGGGGGGTTATATGGGAGGCAGGGTTTAAGGGTCAGTACAACATTGTGGGCCGAAGGGCCTGTAGTGTGCTGTATAGTTCTTTGTTCTTTAAAACAATAATAGAAAATGCATCACAGAGGAGTTGATCACCAACCCTCTCCCTCTCCCATTCAGATCACAAGTCAAATCTCTATCACAATCCTCAGCTGTGATTCAGAGTTCACTACCACATCTGTCTGCCCCGCCGTCACTATTCACCTTCCCCTCCTATCAGATTGCATCTTATCTATCTATCTATCTTGTTCCGCCAATAATGCAGCGAGGGAAAGAGGCCTCGGAGGCTTCTATATCAATGTCCTGGCCGTCTCGGTATCACTTCCTCCTTCTGGGCCTCTGCCACGTTGCAGTCTCCAGACAGGTTTTTCCTGAAATTTAATCAGAGTGGAGTGAACGGTGCAAGGCACAGGCTGTACACCCAGAGGATACAGTGCCTGTGGGGAGGATTTGACCCTTCTAGAGGCAGCAGAATGCAAGAACAACATGCACAAAATGCCGGAAGAACTCAGCAGGTCAGACAGCATCTATGGAAAGGAATAAACAGTCAACATTTCTTTCTGTAGCGTATTTAATATTTCAGTAATATTTGAGTAATGTAAATACATTGTTTGATTAAGCATTCTTTATTTACATAATTAATTACAGGTTATATGTACAAGTATGTGAGTGGCAAATGTCATTACGTTAACGTGTCATACGTGAGCGCCTCACTATAGAAAAAACCTGAGTAGATCCCAGCTCCTGTGATCTTTTTTCAATTAATTTCTGGAGTTACAAAACACAACCGTGGCGACGAGGAAGTTTCATAAAGAACCTGAAACAACCAGCTGAAGTGCAGCACATTTTTCTTCACAAGAAGGGGAGGGAAGTTCAGGATTAAAAAAAAGGGTAGAAAACAGGCAAAGTCAACAGCAATGTGTACGGCCATGGGTTCATAAGCAGAGACTACTGGGTAATAATAATAAATGATAAATATATAAATAAAGCAGAAGTGGCTGATACATCAGAAATATAAATATGTTTAATTGCACAACAGATAACTAGATGATATATACTGAACAAATTGAGCAGTATTTTGAAACAAATGAAGTAGCCAATAAAAAGTGAGTGCCAGTGTTGCTGAGTGCAATAAGTGGGAAAGCATAGAGTTTGCTTCGAAGTTCAACCAAACCAGCCGAAATGAGCTTTGCTGATATCATGAATGTAATGCAGGAACATCTAGAACCAAAACCATTGTTGATTTCAGAATATTTTAGATTTCATAAACCAAATCAAAAGGAAGGGGAGTCCATTTCAACTTGTACAGGGCTACGGTGGGAAACTTTGTCACATGGTGTGAGCAGAATCATCTGCAGCTTAATGTGAAAATGACTAAGGAGCTGGTGGTGGACCTGAGGAGGGCCCAAGGCACCGGTGACCCCTGTTTCCATCCAAGGGGTCAGTGTGGACATGGTGGAGGATTACAAATACCTGGGGATACGAATTGACAATAAACTGGACTGGTCAAAGAACACTGAGGCTGTCTACAAGAAGGGTCAGAGCCGTCTCTATTTCCTGAGGAGACTGAGGTCTTTTAACATCTGCCGGACGATGCTGAGGATGTTCTACGAGTCTGTGGTGGCCAGTGCTATCATGTTTGCTGTTGTGTGCTGGGGTAGCAGGCTGAGGGTAGCGGACACCAACAGAATTAACAAACTCATTTGCAAGGCCGGTGATGTTGTGGGGGTGGAACTGGACTCTCTGACGGTGGTGTCTGAAAAGAGGATGCTGTCCAAGTTGCATGCCATCTTGGACAATGTCTCCCATCCACTCCATAATGTACTGGTTAGGCACAGGAGTACATTCAGCCAGAGACTCATTCCACCGAGATGCAACACTGAGCGTCATAGGAAGTCATTCCTGCCAGTGGCCATCAAATTTTACAACTCCTCCCTTGGAGTGTCAGATACCCTGAGCCAATAGGCTGGTCCTGGACTTATTTCCACTTGGCATAATTTACTTACTATTATTTAAGTATTTCTGGTTTTATTTTGCTATATTTCTACACTATTCTTGGTTGGTGCGACTGTAATGAAACCCAATTTCCCTCGGGATCAATAAAGTATGTCTGTCCGTCTGTCTGAATTGAAGTGATTGTCTGAGCATTGTCAGTTCAGTCATGGGCTTAATGAAGCACCGAGAGATCATTTTGTTAATGGAATCTTACAAAAGTGGCCCCAAACTGATGGACAATTTAAATTTAAAAGAGCAGTTGGAATTGCTGTATCAATGGAAACAGCAGCCAGAGACACAATTGAGTTGCAGTCGGGAATGGAAGTCAGCATGACCAATGTCTAAACAGAAAGCTGGCTGGGTGAACAAATTGTGTTACTGTTGTGTCATACCCCTGACCAATGCAGGTTTAAAGGCAAACATTGCTGAAAATGCAATAAGTAGGTCACATACAAAGAGCATGTCAGGCAGACAAAAATAATTGGACTGCACAGGGAAGAGAAAAAGCTAAAAACTCAGGTTGTAGTTTCAAAAAGAGCACTAATCTGCACACTGTTGGTGAAAACTTTGATAATGATGAGAGTGACACAGGTCTGGATATCCCTGAGATATACAATGTGAAAACTAACAATAGTCTAGCAATATAGCTCGCATCAAAAGCGAACGGCAAATTCGTTAAAATGGAGTTGTTTCAGCCATTCTACAAAATGATTCTGAATGGCATTTCAAAGATACTAAACTGAAGCCTATAGATATTCAACTAAGCACTAATACTGGAGAAAAGTTGAATTTCCCCATGGGGATGAATAAAGTATCTATCTATCTATCTATCCTGTGGGAATGAAATTTGTAACAGTGAAGTACAACAACCACCAACAGGACACATTGGGCTTGTATGTGGTGAAACAGGAGGATCAGCTTTGTGGGGCCATGATTGGCTGAGATAACTACAACTTGGTTGGAGATCCATCTACCATGCCACATTCTTTCCAAGGTTGAGTGGAGCCTACAGGTAACGCCAGTGTTCCCGGTAGCCAAGGAGGATGTGTCTGTCAGGATCTGAGGTGATTTTAATGTCACCATCAACCCAGTACTGCTATCCTCTATCTTGGGCAGCTTCTCTGGAGGAAAACGCTTCAGCAAAGAGGAATTTGCTGATGCCTACTTGCAGAAGGAGATGGAAGAAGAGTCCAAAGTGTTTCTCATCATAAACACTCACAAAGGGCTTTATCACTATAATAGGCTTCTTTTTGGAGTAGATTCTGCAGCCGCACTCTGGCAGAAAGCTATGAACCAGGTACCGCAAGGCTGCCCAGTCAGTCAGTGTTACCTGGATGACATCATTGTTACAACAGACAATAGGTGCAGGAGTAGGCCATTCGGCCCTTCTAGCCAGCACCGCCATTCACTGTGATCATGGCTGATCATACACAATCAGTACCCCGTTCCTGCCCTCTCCCCATATCCCTTGACCCCGCTATCTTTAAGAGCTCTATCTAACTCTCTCTTGAATGCATCCAGAGACTTGGCCTCCACTGCCTTCTGGGGCAGAGCATTCCACATATCCACCACTCTCTGGGTGAAAAAGTTTTTCCGCATCTCTGTTCTAAATGGCCTACCCCTTATTCTTAAACTGTGGCCTCTAGTTCTGGACTCACCCATCAGCGGGAACATGCTTCCTGCCTCCAGTGTGTCCAATCCCTTAATAATCTTATATGTCTCAATCAGATCCCCTCTCATCCTTCTAAATTCCAGTGTATACAAGCCCAGTCGCTCCAATCTTTCAACATATGACAGTCCCGCCATTCCGGGAATTAACCTTGTGAACCTACGCTGCACTCCCTCAATAGCAAGAATGTCCTTCCTCAAATTTGGAGACCAAAACCGCACACAATACTCCAGGTGGGGTCTCACCAGGGCCCTGTACAGCTGCAGAAGGACCTCTTTACTCCTATACTCAATTCCTCTTGTTATAAAGGTCAGCATGCCATTAGCTTTCTTAGAATGACAAGGACATCTCCACAATCTTGAGACAGTGTTAAAAAGATTAGAAGATAATGGGCTCAGAGCCCAACACAACGCATGTGAATTCTTTGAATCAAGCATCACTTACTGTGGTCATACCATTGATGCACAAGTGTGTTCAGAAAATTCAAATAGTGGTGGAAGCCCCAAGACAAAAGGAAGTGTCACAATTGCTGTCCTTTTTAGGATCTGTCAATTACTCTAATGGATTCCTGCCAAACCTGGCGACTGTGCTCCACCTCACTGCTGTCGATTGGGAAGAAATGGCAATGGAAAAAGCAGTGTGAGGTGGCTTTCCAAAAGACAAAGGAAACGGTGACAGGAGGCACTGTATTTACACATTATGAGCAAAATTGTCCGCTGATGATATCCTGTGACACTTTGTCTTATGATATAGGTGCAGTTGTGTCATCCGTTACAAGTGAAGGAAGTGAATGCTCCATAGCCTTTCCATCTGCAGAAAAAAATTATGAGCAGATTGACAGAGAGGCCTTATGTCTGGGTTTAGGGTGTAAAACATCCTTAGTTCATAAAGTCAAAGAGGTACAGAAAAGTACAGCACAGAAATAGGCTCTTAGGCCCATCTAGTCCAAGCTGCCTATTGCCTACTCCCATTGGGCTGCACCAGAATATTCCTACTATCCCTGTACCTATACAAACTTCTCTTAAATGTTGAAATCAAGCTTGCATGCACCACTTGCGCTGGCTGCTCACTCCACACTCTCACAGCCCTCTGAGTGAAAAAATTTCCCCTCATGTTCCCCTTTAACTTTTCACCTTTCGCCCTTAACCCATGAACTCTGGTTGCAGTCTCACCCAACCTCAGTGGAAAAAGCCTGCTTGCATTTACCCTATCTATACTCCTCATGATTTTGTATACCTCTGTCAAACCTCCTCTTAGTCTTCTACGGTGTGTTGGTTGTTAACGTAAATGATGTATTTCACTGTATGTTTAGATATACATGTGACAAGTAAATCTGAATGTTAAAACATTGGCTAAGATGAGTCAAATGCAAAGTCAGTGACATTGAGGAAATGGAAAAAGGCCTAGTAACCTTTTCCATTTTTTAACATTTGGGCGGTGACAATCTTGCTTTGTTATTTTTAGCTGGTCCAGTTCATGGTGTAAATTGGTCAGTTCTTCTCTCTCGAACAGTAACACAAAGGACAGATAAGCTGGTCTTTATCATACCGTTGTTTGCAAGAGCTTGCAGTTTGAAACTTGGCTTCTGGGTTTCCAATGTTACAGCAGCAGCTTCACTTTAGAGAGTAAAGATTAGCTTTATTTGTCACAAGTACGAACCAGCTGTAAAGAAGGCCAGACTGTGGCTATATTTCATTAGGAGTTTGAGATTTGGTTTATCACCCAAAACACTTCCTCAGATGTACTGTGGAGAGCATTCTGACTGGCTGCATCACCGTCTGGTATTGGGGAGCTACAGCACAGGATCGAAGTAAATTGCAGAGAGTTGTAAATTCAGTCAGCTCCACCATGAGTGAAATGCAGCACATCTTCAAGGATTGATGCCTCAGAAAGGCAGTGTCCATCATTAAGGACCCCCACCACCCAGGCATGCCCCCTTCTCGTTGTTGCCATCAGGGAGGAGGTACAGGAGCCTGAAGGCACACACTCAGTGATTCAGAAACAGATTTTTTCCCCTCTGCCATCCGATTTCTGAATGGACACCAAACCCATGAATGCTAACTCACTATTCTTTTAAATTTTCTGTTTTTGCACTACTTACTTTAACTATTCAATATACTTATATATACTTACTGTCATTTAGCTTTTTTCCCTGTATTTATCATGTATTGCATGGTACCGCTGCCACAAAGTTAACAAATTTCACGACATATGCTGGTGATATTGAACCTGATTCTGAAACATGTTATCCCACTGCTGTGAGGAGTTTGGGTTTCCTCCGGGTGCTCCGGTTTGCTCCCACAGTCTGGTTAGTGGGTTGAATGGTCTTTGTAAATTGTCCTGTGATTAGGCTAGGGTTAAATTGGGGGTTGTGTCCCACTGAGCCAGAAGGGTCTGTTCCATGCTGTATCTCCAAATAAATGGTCTGGTCCTTATCACCTTGTTGTTTGCAAGAGCTTGCTGTGTGAAAATTAGCCACTGGGTTTCCGACGTTATAGCAGTGACTGCACTTTCAAGATAAGAGATTAGTTTCATTTGTCATATATACATGGAAAGGAAACGTACAGACACATCAAAATAAAGAGCACATTTAAATGTAGTTCAAAACATATGCATCTCTCCATCAACAACTATGAGGGCAGATGATGGTCAGAGTATTAGGCCCCTTATCAAAGAAAGGGTGTGCTGGCATCGGAGAGGATCCAGAGGAGGTTCACAAGAACAATCCTGAGAAATGTACGAGGAGCGTTTGATGGCTCTGTACCTGCACTCTCGTTAGTTTTAGAAGAATGATGGGGGAATCTCATTGAAAATTACCAGTAGATAGAGTGGATGTGGAAGGATGTTTCCACTAGCGGGAGAATCTAGGATCAGAAATCATTGGCTCGAAATAAAAGGATATGTATTCAGGGAGAATTTCTTTAGCCAGAGGTTGGCGAATCTGAGGAATTCATTGTGGAGCTTGATAGGTTCTTAAAAGGTTATGGGGAAGTCAAAGGGTGTCAAAGGTTACGGGGAAGAGGCAGGGGAATGGGATTGAGAAGGTAAATAAATCAGCCATGATGGGAAAGCAGAACAGAACTGATGGGCCAAATGGTCTAATTCTGCTCCTATGCTCCATGGTCTTATAATCTGATTCTTATCATATTGCTGTTTGCAAGAGCTTACTTTGTAAAATATGGACAGTGGGTTTCCTATGTTATAATAGTGTCTGCACTTTAAAGATTAAATGGAATGACTAGATTTATTTGTCACAGGTACACTGAAAATTCAAAACATACAGTAAAACGTGGTTTGTGTCAAATCAATTCAGCAAGTTTCACCATGATTCCGGGGCCAAAATAGCACACCCACGGCTCACTAACTCTAACTTGTGCGTCTTTGGACTGTGGGAGGAAACCGGAGCACCCGGAGGAAACCCACGCGGTCACGGGGAAAACGTACAGACTCCTTACAGGCAGCGGAGGGAATTGATCACTGATCAGTGATCACTGATGCTGGAAAGCGATGCATGAACTGCTACACTACCATGCCACTATACTTTGAAAGTATCTCAGATGTTGTACATGTCCAATAATGCAAGCCATGTGAATGTGAGAGGAAGAGAACAATTGGGGAGAATTCTGGCCTAAAGCATTAATTTTGTTCCTCCTTCCCAACCCGCTGAGTCTTTCTGCCATCCCTCTGTTGGTATTACAGTTGCAACCATAAGACACAGGAGCAGAATTAGGCCATTCAGCCCATCGAGTCTGCTCTGCCATTCCATCATGGCTGATTTATTATCCCTCTTGTTGTGTATTTAATACTTAAGTAATATTTGAGTAATCTTATTGGTGTGTATGTATATATATATATATATATTCATTGATTAAGCATTTTTGTTTGTTTAAATAATTAATTACAGGTTAAATGTAAAAATACATTAAATGCATACGTCATCACACTACCATGTGATACATGCATGCCTCGCTTAAAGTAAACTTAAAGTTAGACCTGCATTTTGGACTCCAACATCTTCCTTTGAATGTTTTGAAGACGCAAAACATAACAGCTCTCAACCACCATTCTCCTGCCTTCTCCGTAATCTTTGATGCCCTTCCTAATCAAGAAGCTATCAATCTCCAGTTTAAGTATACTCAATGACTTGGCCTCCACAGCTGCCCGTGGCAGTGAATTCCACAGATTCACCACCCTCTGGCTAAAGAAATTCCTCCTCATCTCTGTTCTAGAGGGACATCCTCGTATTCCAAAGCTGAACCCTCTGGTCCTAGACTCCCCCACTATTGGAAATATCCTCTCTTCAGGCATTCGATCGGTCTCAATGAGGTTCTCCCTTTCTCTTGTAAACTCCAGCAAGTACAGGTCCAGAGTTAACCCTTTCTTTCCCGATCATTCTCGAGAACTTCTTATGAGCCTCTCGTTCTCGTGAAGCTTTGTACGACCCCTCCATACCAAAAGCCAATGGACTGATTTTGTTCTCAGTAAACAGCACTGCTTTTGAAAGTGTAAGCTGTAACATCCGTTGCACAGACAGCAATCGCCGAAACCCGGTGTTAAGCAAACACGGAAACAGATTCAGCTGCTTTCCCCCTCCCTAGTGGCTAAACTTGCAAAGTTCAAACATACCTCATGACAATCAGAACTCAGCAACCCACAGCAGAGAACCTCAGTAAACACACGGTAAAGTGGGACGGCTAAACGTAACCACAAACGGCAGGATACATGGCTGAGCTGTTGTCCCCTCTCACACGAGCGTTTGAGGCCCAAAAGGTATGTCAGTACTCCATTTCAGAGGCTGAATTCCTGCTTTATCAAAGATGGATTCAGAATCATTTATTTATCAGTGAAATACATCGTTTGCGTAGGCAACCAACACACCTAAGGATGTGCTGGGGACAGCCCACAAGTGTTGCCACACATTCTGCCACCAACACAGCACACCCACGATGCACGGCCGAACAACACAGACATACCAAGGGACAAAGCAACAGCAGCAACACAGGCCCAGTTCCTCCCTCCTGTCTCACGTTATCATAATGACGGCCCCTGGTTGTTGTCTGGAGGTCGAGGCCCGATGGTCGATGCTGAAGGTCGAAGGCCGTACTCGGCATGTCCGGAAGATGGAGGCCCCACGTCTGCAAGTCTCGGAGTCAGACTGAGTCTGGGGGGAGCCTGTCCTGGAGTTGGAGGCCTGGCTATGGTGGGGGGGAGGAAGGGGGCTTCTTTTGTTGCTGTTCTCTCTGCTGAACATTGTAGGCATCCTACGTGGGTGTGGAATGTAAGCCGACACATCTGGGCTGCCCAGCACTAACTTTAGTTTGGGTTGGTTGTTGACATTTCATGGCATATTTCAAAGTTCATAATTCAAAGTACATTTATTATCAAAGTGTGTACACAGTATACAGCCTCGAGATTCATCTTCTTGCAGGCAACCACGAAACAAAGAGGCACCATAGAATCTGTTTAAAGAAAGCTCCACACAGCAAGACCATCCAACATGCAAAAGAAGGAACAGGTCACACAAACAACAAAGAGCCAACAAATAACACGCCAAAATTAAACATCAAACCGCAGAAACCCCCACGGTGAGTCCACAGCCATGGGTCGCAAGGCGAGCGAAGCCGGCCCAGGAGCCATTGGCTGCGGCCGCGGCCGCAGAGTCACTCAGTTCAGCGCTGTGTCGATGGCTGCAGGCCACAGCCGCAGATCCAGTTCTGTGTCGAAACGCCTCGACCCAATCGTGCAGATCGTAAAGCACGTGCAGCCCTGAGTACATTAAACATCAAATCCCACTGAAAGTGAGTCCACATCCACCATCTGCCGAGACGATTGAACCTCGCAGCGTGGGAGCCAAGATTCCGGCCAGTTCTGCCGGCAGCAGCGAACGGGAGACTGGTCAAGCACAGGCCGACAGCGCTGAACACTCGTTCGTTTTCCACTCTCGTTCTCATCCACTCCGGCGTTGTCAGTAAGGGGCTTGTACATCCTCCCCATGAACACGTGTGTTTCCTCCGGCTGCTACAGTTTCCTCCCACAGTCTAGAGTCCAGTTTGTAGGTAAACTGGTCATTGTAACTTGTCCTGTGATTAGGCTAGGATTAAATAGAGGGGATGGTGAGTGGTGCGTCCTTCTGCAGCTGTACAGGGCCCTGGTGAGACCCCACCTGGAGTATTGTGTGCAGTTTTGGTCTCCAAATTTGAGGAAGGACATTCTTGCTATTGAGGGAGTGCAGCATAGGTTCACAAGGTTAATTCCTGGAATGGCGGGACTGTCATATGTTGAAAGATTGGAGCGTCTGGGCTTGTATACACTGGAATTTAGAAGGATGAGAGGGGATCTGATTGAAACATATAAGATTATTAAGGGATTGGACACGCTGGAGGCAGGAAGCATGTTCCCGCTGATGGGTGAGTCCAGAACTAGAGGCCACAGTTTAAGAATAAGGGGTAGGCCATTTAGAACAGAGATGCAGAAAAACTTTTTCACCCAGAGAGTGGTGGATATGTGGAATGCTCTGCCCCAGAAGGCAGTGGAGGCCAAGTCTCTGGATGCATTCAAGAGAGAGTTAGATAGAGCTCTTATAGATAGCGGGGTCAAGGGATATGGGGTGAGGGCAGGAACGGGGTACTGATTGTGTATGATCAGCCATGATCACAGTGAATGGCGGTGCTGGCTAGAAGGGCCAAATGGCCTACTCCTGCACCTATTGTCTATTGGGCCGGGAGGGCCTGTTCTGCACTGGATCTCTAAATAAATAGCCTGGTCCTTATCACCTTGTTGTTTGCAAGAGCTTGCTGTGTGAAAATTGGCCACTGGGTGTCCAATGTTATAGCAGTGACTTCACTTTAAAGATTCAAGATTAGTTTTACTCATCACATACACATCACAACAACCTGGCACTCCACGTCAGCAAGACCAAAGAGCTGATTGTGGACTTCAGGAAGGGCAAGATGAGGGAACAAACCAATCCTCATAGAGGGATCAGAAATGGAGAGAGTGAGCAGATTCATGTTCCTGGCTGTCAATATCTCTGAGGATCTAACCTGGTCCCAACATATTGATGCAGCCACAAAGAAGGCAAGACAGCAGCTATATTTAGAGTTTGAGGAGATTTGGCTTGTCACCTTAAACACTCAAAAACTTCTACAGATGAACCATGGAGAGTATCACTGTCTGGGATGTAAAGTTGGTCAGCTCCATCTTGGGTACTAGCCTCTGTAGTATCCAAGACATATAACCATACATAACCATATAATAATTACAGCACGGAAACAGGCCATCTTGGCCCTTCTAGTCCGTGCCGAACGCTTACTCTCACCTCGTCCCACCGACCTGCACTCAGCCCATAACCCTCCATTCCTTTCCTGTCCATATACCTATCCAATTTTACTTTAAATGACAATACCGAACCTGCCTCTACCACTTCTACTGGAAGCTCATTCCACACAGCTACCACTCTCTGATTAAAGAAATTCCCCCTCGTGTTACCCCTAAACTTTTGCCCCCTAACTCTCAAATCATGTCCTCTTGTTTGAATCTCCCCTACTCTCAATGGAAAAAGCCTATCCACATCAACTCTATCTATCCCCCTCATAATTTTAAATACCTCTATCAAGTCCCCCCTCAACCTTCTATGCTCCAAAGAATAAAGACCTAACTTGTTCAATCTTTCCCTGTAACTTAGGTGCTGAAACCCAGGTAACATTCTAGTAAATCTTCTCTGTACTCTCTCTATTTTGCTGATATCTTTCCTATAATTCGGTGACCAGAACTGTACACGATACTCCAAATTCGGCCTTACCAATGCCTTGTACAATTTTAACATTACATCTTGAAGGAGCAGTGTCTCAGAAAGGCTGCAGAGTATTCCCACAGATTCAGCACTCTCTGGGATAAGCAATTCCTCATATACGCTGGTGATACTAAAGCTGATTCTGATTCTGAAACAATGCTAAACGTATATGTCCCTGGAAAGGGCCAGCTGTGCTGTACCACCTAATAAAATAAAGAAGTAAATGGAACCAACTGCAATTTTTCTCAGGGAGTGACTTCAAATACATCTCCTCTGAACCCATGCTGCCAAAGTCAAAACCGAGGTTGAGTTTATTGACGTGTGCGGAAAGCTACGTGCTCCTGCACAGATCCAATGGAAAGCTAGCCACAGCAGCTTCACGAGCACAGAGCATTGGGAGGACCAGACGCATGAACGATTAGGCCGCAAAGCGGCCAAAATGCTACACCTGCCCATTCATTTCCTCCCTCAGCTCCATTCAGGGCACCAAACAGTCCTTCCAGGAGAGGCAACATCCACCTGCAAAGATGCTGGGGTTGTCTACTGTGTCCAGTGCTCCTGACGCAGCCTCCTCTACATTGGCGAGACCTGCCATAGACTGGGGGACTGCTTTGTCGAACATTCTGGTCCATCTGCCTAAAATGGAACATCCCAGCAGCCAAACATTTTAATTCCCATTCCCGTTCTGACATGTCAGTCCACGAGCTCCTCTTGTGCCAAGGTGAGGCCATCTTCAGGGTGGAAGAGCAACATCTTATATTCCATCTGGGTAGCCTCCAACTTCATCACATGAATATCGATTTCTCCTTTCAATATTTTTTCCCTTCCCCTCCGCTCCTCTTCTAATCCCAACTCTGGCCCTTTACCTCTTCCCTTTTTCCTATGGTCTTCTCTAATCTCTTATCAGATTTCTTCTTCTCCAGCCCTTGACCTTTCCCGCCCACCTTGCTTCACCTATCACCTTCATGCTAGTCCTCCTTAGCCCCTGCCCCCCCCCCACCTTTTTATTCTGGCATCGTCCCCTTTCCTTTTCAATCCTGATGAAGGGTCTCAGCCTGAAACGTCGACTGTTAACGCATTTCCACAGATGCTGCTTGGCCAGCATTTTGTGTGTACTGCTTTGGATTTCCAGCATCTGCAGACTTTCTCATGTTTGCAAATAAAGCTAATCGCTTTAAATGCAGCAATAATGACTCCTATTACAATAATCCATTCATCATATTTCTGCTCCTCCTTCCCCAATTACCTGCAAATTGTTTTTGTTCTCCTCTGTTGAATTCCCTTTTGGTAGTCCTGATTGATTCCATTGACACCACTCAGCGTTTACAGCAGTGAAATCCACCCTGGAGCCACTGATTGTGTGAAATACCGTCTCACTGCCCCCAGTGTCCAAAACGTTACATCCATGCCACCCTGCCCTGGAATCATTTGCTACAGGAAACAATGTCTCTCTCTCTCTGGTGGCTGTATCAATGATGGGGGTCACAATCTGTTAAACAATGTGTTTCGATTGAACCCAGTCAAACATTGAAAGGCCTAGATAGGGTGGACCTGGGACAGGATGCTTCCAATTGTGGCAAACTTCGGATCAGATGGCAGGGCTGTCATATGTTGAAAGATTGGAGCGTCTGGGCTTGTACACACTGGAATTTAGAAGGATGAGAGGGGATCTGATTGAAACATATAAGATTATTAAGGGATTGGACACGCTGGAGGCAGGAAGCATGTTCCCGCTGATGGGCGAGTCCAGAACTAGAGGCCACAGTTTAAGAATAAGGGGTAGGCCATTTAGAACAGAGATGCGGAAAAACTTTTTCACCCAGAGAGTGGTGGATATGTGGAATGCTCTGCCCCAGAAGGCAGTGGAGGCCAAGTCTCTGGATGCATTCAAGAGAGAGTTAGATAGAGCTCTTATAGATAGCAGGGTCAAGGGATATGGGGAGAGGGCAGGAACGGGCTACTGACTGTGTATGATCAGCCATGATCACAGTGAATGGTGGTACTGGCTAGAAGGGCCAAATGGCCTACTCCTGCACCTACTGTCTATTGTCACAGTTTCAGAAAAGAAGGATTTACCCTATTAAAGGAGGAGTTTCTTTAGCTGGAGGTGGTGAATCTCTAGAATTCATTGCCACAGACAGCTGTGGAGACCAGTTTGTTGGGTATATATATTTTTAAAACAAAATATACTTTAATTCAAAAATAAAATTATTTACAATGAACCATTCAATGACTTTCAATCCGTTACAGACATTTCCTCTACATTCTATATGTAGACTATATATACTATGTTGGTTCATCTTTAAACACCATTGTTGAGGGGTAAACTCCCCGCCACCCTACCCTCCCACTCCCGTGGGAGAAGAACTCTAAACTGTGGTCCTGCCCCACTGGGCCCTTGCGGTGGCTGCACCGAGTTTCAGTGCCTCCCTCAGCACGTACTCCTGCAGCCGAGATGTTGTTGGGTGTATTTAAAGCAGAGGCTGATAGGTTCTTGATTAGAAAGGGTGTCAATGGTTATGGGGAAAAGTCAGGGGAATGGGGTTGAGAGGGGTAATAAATCAGCCATGGAATGGCAGAGAAACTTGATGGGCAGAATGGCCTAATTCTGTTCCTATGTCTTACTGTTCTCATGAGAAACACAAGAGATTCTACAGCTGCTGGAAATTTTGAGCAACACACACAAAACATTCACACAACACCCAACAGGACTTTCCATCTCCAGTCCTGATGAAGGGTCTCGGCCCAAAATATTGACTGTTTACTCGCTTCCATCAATCCTGCCTGACCTGCAGAGTTCCTCCAGCGCTTTGTGTGCATTGGAAGTTGATAGATAATGGACACCTTCCTTCACTCTTTATTGGGAGTTTGCTATCCTCCAGTGGATTCAAATGTACGGACATAAGGAAATTCGAGCGGACCACTCAGCCACTCGCGCTTGACCTGATAAGTTAGGGGCTAATCTGTCCCAGGGCTCTACTCCCCTTTTGTGCCAGTTCCCCTTTGTCCTTGTTTCGCGGATCCTTCAGAATGTCATCTACCTTGTCTTTCAATCAGTCTTTGAATGGCGTGCAAAAATACTTTTGTACACAGCATCAAGACCAAGGGCTTCAGGAAGGGGAGAACACACGCAGTTCCTCAGTAGAAAGGGTGAGGAACTTCGAGTTTCTGGGCCTCAGCATCTCAGAGGATCTATCCTGGATTCAACGAAGAAGGCATCCCACCAGCAAACAATGCATTTACAGAAAAGGCATGATAGGAGTTTGTAGAGATTTGCTGTGTCATCAATGACACTCATAAATTTCTACAGATGAACCGTGGAGACCATTCTAACTGGCTGCATCACCATCAGGTCTGGGGTGAGGGGGGGGGGGGCACTGCACTGGATTGAAGTAAGCTGCATGAAATTGTGAACTAAGTCAGCTCCATCATGGGCACTGGCCTCCCCAGCATGTAGGACATCTTCAAGGGGTGATGCCTCAGACAGACGGCGTCCATTACAAAGGACCCCCATCACCTAGGACATGCTCTCTTCTCATTGCTACCATCAGGGAGGAGGTACAGGAGCCTGAAGACTCACACTCAATGATTCAGGAACAGCTTCTTCCCCTCTGCCATCTGATTTCTGAATGGACATTGAGCTCATGAACACTAACCTCATTATGTTTTTATTTCTCTTCTTGCACTACTTAACATATATATCAATTTTAAATATTATCTATGTATCTTACTGTAATTTACAGCTTTTATTATTATAATAAAGTAATAAAAAGTATTGCTGCCGCGTAGTCACGAATTTCACGACATACGCCGGTGATGTTAAACGTGACCCTGATTCTGAAACACGAAGAAGTGGGACACGCCAGCGGCTATATTTCACTAAGAGTTTTGAGATTTGCTGTGTCACCCAAGAGTCTAACAACATTTCTACAGTTGCGCTAACCGCGACGCTATTGTGTTGCCCACGGTTATTCAGTGGAACTCGAGACGGCCTTTGTGGGTTGGGTTAATGGGCATTAAATACACAAATCCAGACTTTTCATAACGTACCCTCTCCTCCCCAGTTCACTGCCTCTTGTCCCACTTCAGAAATAGGGGTGAACGCTTGTTTAATCCAGTTCGGATTCAGTATTCTGTTTTATTATGCTGACCGGGTGAAAGCAGCGCACGACGTTAGCCTCGCCCTTCCTATCAGACTCAGGGTTCGGGGGGCGGAGCCCTGACGTCCCCTGATGGGCATGTGAAAGCACCAATCTGAGGGGGGTGAGGTGTAGCTGCTTTGTTACGGGCTCGCAGCCGGACCAATGACAGAACTGCCTAGAATAATAACAATTATGGAAAAGTCTGGACTTTACCGCAATCATTTTTATTTTCTTTTACAAGCGTATTTTGTTTACTACCCTGTTTCTGTCCATACTTCTACCCCTTTTCATCAATGTCACATCATTCCCTGAGTCCTTCCAGCAAGGCCTCAGATTCCAGTAACTGGAAAACAAGGATTAATATCACCTGCATATGTCGTGAAATTTCTGGTTATGCACCAGCAGTACATTGCAATACTTAATAATAAAGACTAAATTACAGTAAGAAATATATATTTTAAAAAGTTAAACTAAATAAGAATGCAAAAAGAAAAAAGTAGTGAGGTAGAGCTCATGAGTTCATTGTTCATTCAGAAATCTGAAGGCAGAGGGGAAGAAGCTGTTCCTAAAACAAGCAACACACACAAAATGCTGGAGGAACTCAACAGGCCAGGTAGCATCTATGGAAACAAGTACAGTCGACGTTTCGGGCCGAAACCCTTCGGCAGGATTGGGGGTTTATTCCCCTTGAACGTAGAAGATTGAAGGGAGATTTGATAGAGGTATACAATATTATGAGGGGTATAGATAGGGTAAGTGCAGGCTTTTCCCAATTAGGTTGGGTGGGACAACAACCAGAGGTCATGGGTTAAGGGTGGAAGGTGAAAAGTTTAAATAGCACATGAAGGGAACCTTATTCACTTGGAGGGTCGTGAGAGTATGGAGTGAGCTGCCAGCACGAGTGGTCCAAAGGAGCTCGATTTCAACATTTACGAGAAGTTTGGATAGGTACAGTAACGGTAGGGGTGTGGAGAGCCGTGGTCCCGCATCTTGATGGGAGTAGGCAAGTTAAATTGTTTCAGCAAGAACTAGATGGGCCTCCCGGCCTGTTTATCTGCTGTATTTCTCTAAGATGTTCTGGATGTTGGACAGGCTAGCGCCCATGATGGAGCTGATTGAGTTTACAAATTTCTGCAGCTTATTTCAATCCTGTGCAGTGGCCTCCTCCCTTCCCCCCATACCAGACGGAGATCATCTCTCCGGTACATCTGTAGGAATTTGCGAATGGGATTGCTCAGGCACAGACATAATTGGCCGAATAGCCTCGTTGGGAAAGCACGAAAATACGTAATGTTGCAGTACATTGCAATCAGAGCACTAACTTTAACACTACCCTGCTGAAGTAATTCTATCAATGCTCTTTGCATGTAGACCTGGAAATTATTCTCTCTCAGGTGCCTCACCAGAGCAAACCACTGAGGTTGTTGATCTGTGGTGATAGCTGGCATGCTGAAGGGTAGGAAGGCTCTTCGGCCCTTTGGATCCAGTCTGCTATTTAATAGAATAATAGCGGCTGAACTGAACTCAGTTCCACTCCCCACCCTGATCTTTGACTGCTTTGTGACCTTTCATCGGAAACTACAGATCTAAAGTGTTTGGAAGTCATCTCCAGTTGAACTGTGACAACATCTACTCTTCACCCCCCCCCCCCCCCATCAGACTCAGGGCTCAGAGGGCGGAGCCTACGCATCACCAGATGGACAGATGAAAAGCACAATCAGAGAGGGGCGTGCAGCTGCTTTGTTACGGGCGGGCAGTTGGACCAATGGCAGTACGCAGAAAACGGGGCGGTACCTTAATGTGATGGACAATAGGATAATCCAATCAGCAAAGGGATCAGGACCATGGGCTTGGAAGATAGACCAATGGAGACAGGAGGGAGGCGGCACCAGCGGGATTTTTTCCTGGCGTGAAGGCAGGTGGAATCTATGTAGCGAGGAGGGAAGGTGGCGGAGTGGAGTTGAGTTCGGGGTTAGGATCCTCCGGAGTCCGGTGCCAGGTAGCAGCGACCTCGGGTGAGAGTGGTGAGCTGTCCGCGGGACAGTCCCGGCGAGGAGTTTCGGTAAACTGGGGTGGGAGGTATTCAGGAGAGGAATCAGTGGTTTAAAGTTTTACTCATCGTTGCCATAAGTTCTTGACACTGTTGCGAGGTTCCATTATAACACTAACCAGACTTCTGCTCTTGTTCCACCGGGCTAGGCTTTCTCGCCGTCGCTCCGTGCGCCGAGGGCATGTCGCTGTTGGAGCAGAGTCAGCAGTGGTATCCCACCCACGTCAGGGTGGTGGTGATCCGAGCCCGCGGGCTGCGCAGCAAGGGCAAGGATGGTACCAACGACGCTTTTGTCATCATGCAACTGGGCAAGGAGAAGTACTCCAGCTCGGTGGCCGAGAAGAGCAGGGAGCCGCAGTGGAAGGAGGAGGCCGAGTTCGAGCTGCCGCTGCTGCAGCAGGGCGCCAAGGAGAGGAGCACCCTGTACCTGATCGTCACGCACCGAGCCCTGGTGGGGCTGGACAAATTCCTGGGCCAGGCGGTGATCGACCTGAGCGAGCTGTACCAACACAAGACCAGGAACAAAGTCGGGTAAGGTGCAATTAACCCCCCTCCCTTCCCCCGGCTCTCTCCTCCCCTGTAGAACTTTTCAGCCTGCCCAAATCTCTGATTAACGCGCACAAAATGCTGGAGGAACTCAGCAGGTCAGGTAGCTTGTTTGGAGGGGAATAAACAGGTGACATTTCGGGCTAATGGCCTTCATCAGGACCCTCGGCCCGAAACGGCGGCTATCTTTTTAAACTCCCCACAGAAGTTGCCTTCTCTGGATTTCCAGCGCCTGCAGAATTCCATCTGTTCAGTTTTTTGAATTTTGTTTCGGTATTTTCCGCTCCTGGTGGAAAAAGCCTTCGAAGCTAAGGGGAAAAACACGTGACAAAGGGCTTGTCGCTGATTGGCGGCTCTGGGGTAGAGTGCAGGGCTTCCGACTACGTTGGGAAGGCTTGAAGGGTATTGGACCCCAGCATCCCGACAGTGCAGCCTCCAGCTTGCTACAGAACACCTGCTGCCAGCTCTTCAGAGTTCATCTTTCTTTCTGTGTAACTCTTGCTTGACTCTGCTGTGTCAGGTTTAAAATGGTGCTCTCATCAGTAGCCTGGATTCACAGATGCTGGTGGAATTCAGCAGGTCGGGCAGCATCTGTGGAGAGGAAGAACCAAGTTCATCCGCACTGATCTATATTTTTACGGAGTTGGGGAATAGTTTTTAGTTTTTATATTTGTTGAGATATGTAAAATAGGTGTCCAAGGTGTTAATTGTTTCACCCTTTTGAATGCCACCCATAGCTGCTGATGAGACAGATCTGTTGAGGGGTCTTGGCCCAAAATGTCCACTTTGATTCCTGCCATGGATGCTGCCTGGCCTGCTAAATTCCTCAGTATTTAGTGTGGATGGCTCAACATTTCCAGCGTTTCTTGGCTGTGAAGATCCCCTACCATTTAAGGGCCCCCACCACCCAGGATAAGCCCTATTCTCGTTACCACCAGGGAGGGGGTGCAGGGACCTGAAGAGAGCAACTCTGTGTTTTGGGTACAGTGTATACTGTCTTTGCTACTTCGCTCTCTCTTGGCAATATTTTTTTATATTTTTTTTATGTATTGTACTCGGCTGCTCGTGCAAAACAAATTTCACAACAGATTTGTTGTCTTGAGGGCTTGGCTTCTGAATATAATGGTGCACTTTTAGATCAGAGATGTGGAATTTCTTGTAAGTCCTAGATAGTCTGGATAGTCTGAGTGCGGGCCGGTGGGACTAGGTGAGAGTAAGCGTTCGGCACGGACTAGAAGGGCCGAGATGGCCTGTTTCCGTGCTGTAGTGGTTATGTGTAGAGTATGTTTTCTACAGTGGGGGAGCCTAGGATCAGAGGGCACAGCCTCAGTTGAAGGATGTGCCTTTGGAACAGATGAGGAATGCAGGGGTTCCCTACCTTTGTACCGTAGACTCCTACCATTAGCCGAGGGGTCCGTGCATCCCAGGATGGGAACATCTGCTTAAGATAGAAGGTGGTGAATCTGGAACTCATTGCTACAGACGGCTCAGGAGGCAGAGTCATTGGGTATATCTAAAATGGAGGTTCATATGTTCTTGATTAGTCAAAGGTTATGGTGAGATGGCAGGTGAATAGGGTAGAGGGGGAAAATAAATCAGCCATGATCAAATGGATGACTAGGCATGATGGGCCAAATGGCCTAATTCTGCTGCTGTGTGTTATGGGTGGTGAGGTGAAGATGTGTCTCTACCAAAGGAGGTGCGAGGCGCTCCTTCCCTCCGCTAGCCTGCTGGTCACCCTCGGGCAAGGTGTAGCACCTGCTTAGCCCCCGATCAGGGTCATGTGAAGCCATGGGAGCAGGTGGTAGACAGTCGTATGAGCAGCCGGTGCAGATCACAAGTCCTGGTTATGTGACCACTGACACCAGGCAGACAATCTCTGAAGAGTATTGATAATGGCTGGGGTCAACCATCTTGTAAAGACACTGCCCTGAAGAAGGCAATGGCAAACCACTTCTGTAGAAAAATTTGCCAAGAACAATCATGCTCATGAGATCATGATCGCCCACGTCATACGACACAGCACACAATGATGATGTCTTGTGATAACAAACCTGATTCCAATTCTAGCAGCTGAGTAATTACTCCAGTATGAGTGTGTCAAACCAGCAGTAGGAAAGTTGCAAACACGAGGAAATCTGCAGATGCTGGAAATTCAAACAATAACAACACACAAAATGCTGGTGGAACACAGCAGGCCAGGCAGTATCGATAGGGAGAAGCGCTGTCGACGTTTCGGGCCGAGACCCTTCGTCAGGACTAGCCGAAAGGAAAGATAGTAAGAGATTTGAAAGTAGTGGGGGGAGGGGGAAATGTGAAATGATGGACCCGGAGGGGGTGGGATGAAGCTAAGAGCTGGAAAGGTGATTGGCGAAAGTGATACCGAGCTGGAGAAGGGAAAGGATCATGGGACGGGAGGCCTCAGGAGAAAGAAAGTGGGGGGGGCGCGGGAGTACCAGAGGGAGATGGAGAACAGGCAAACAACTAAATATGTCAGGGATGGGGTAAGAAGGGGAGGAGGGGCATTAACGGAAGTTAGAGAAGTCAATGTTCATGCCATCAGGTTGGAGGTTACCCAGCCGGTATATAAGGTGTTGTTCCTCCAACCTGAGTTTGGATTCATTTTGACAATAGAGGAGGCCACGGATAGACATATCAGAATGGGAATGGGACGTGGAATTAATATATGTGGCCACAGGGAGATCCTGCTTTTTCTGGCGGACCGAGCGTAGGTGTTCAGGGAAACGGTCTCCCAGTCTGCGTCGGGTCTCACCAATATATAGAAGGCCACACCGGGAGCACCGGACGCAGTATACCACACCAGCTGACTCACAGGTGAAGTGTCGCCTCACCTGGAAGGACTGTCTGGGGCCCTGAATGGTGGTGAGGGAGGAAGTGTAAGGGCAGGTGTAACACTTGTTCCGTTTACAAGGATAAGTGCCAGGAGGGAGATCGGTGGGAAGGGATGGGGGGGATGAGTGGACAAGGGAGTCGCGTAGGGAGCAATCCCTGTGAAAAGCAGAAAGGGGGGAGGGAAAAATGTGTTTGGTAGTGGGATCCCGTTGGAGGTGGCGGAAGTTACGGAGAATTATACGTTGGACCTGGAGGCTGGTGGGGTGGTAGGTAAGGACAAGGGGAACCCTATCCCAAGTGGGGTAGCAGATGTGCGGGAAATGGGAGAGATGCGTTTGAGACCAGAGTTGATGATGGACAAAGGGAAGCCCCTTTGTTTAAAAAAGGAAGACATCTCCTTCGTCCTGGAATGAAAAGCTTCATCCTGAGAGCAGATGCGGCGGAGATGGAGGAATTGTGAGAAGGGGATAGCCTTTTTGCAAGAGACAGGGTGGGAAGAGGAATAGTCCAGGTATTATATACCGGCTGGGTAGCCTCCAACCTGATGGCATGAACATTGACTTCTCTAACTTCCGTTAATGCCCCTCCTCCCCTTCTTGCCCCATCCCTGACATATTTAGTTGTTTGCCTGTTCTGCATCTCCCTCTGGTACTCCTTCTCCCCCCACCCCACTCCTTTCTTTCTCCTGAGGCCTCCCGTCTCATGATCCTTTCCCTTCTCCAGCTCTGTATCACTTTCGCCAATCACCTTTCCAGCTCTTAGCTTCATCCCACCCCCTCCGGTCTTCTCCTATCATTTCGCATTTCCCCCTCCCCCCACTACTTTCAAATCTCTTACTGTTTTTCCTTTCGGTTAGTTCTGACGAAGGGTCTCGGCCCGAAACGCCGACAGCGCTTCTCCCTATCGATGCTGCCTGGCCTGCTGTGTTCCACCAGCATTTTGTGTGTGTTGTTAGTAGGAGAGTTGTGTATTTGCAGTGCATTCTCTTCAGTGATTTTTGTTCTTGGATTGTTGTGGGAGAGTGCAGCATTTCTTGACCTTAATTATACTTGAAGGTGGTGGCAACCACAACAGACTTGTGGTGAAATTGCTGTCCTGTAGGAGAGTTAAAAGGTTTAGAGCCAGTAATGGTGAAATACTTGGGATGGTGCATTGCTTGGAGGGAAGCCTGGAGATGGAGAGAGGCGTTTCATCCGCTCTTCCAACGCAGTGTCCCTTGTCCAAGCAGCTCTAGACTTCCACAGGGACAGTTCAGCAGCCTTTTGTCCTCCTTGTAGGTTAGCATGCAAAAATCGGACCATGTTGGTACATCTTGAGACTTGTCTGCATTGTTTCATTTCCTGTGATTGCGATTGTCACACATGCGATGGTTAACTGCATTGAATGTAGGTACAGTGAGACTTTCATTTCTCGGTTGGTGTGCATTTATTTTTAGGAATAATTTAGTGAACTCTGCTTGCTGCAGTCTGAAGGACGTCAGCTGCAGGGTTTGGTGGTTTTGACCTAATTAGTTTAAACTCTGCGGATCTGTGAGGCCAGTGTGCTTGAGACGGAGTGCGGCTGAGATAACCCCGGTGACGGGAGAAACCAGCACATTGGGGCTATGTGGGTGTGGTAGGGAAAACTGGAAACAAAACGTAGTGACCACTTGCATTTGGGTAGTGAGTTTAAGAAAAACATTGCAAAATGACAACCAAATGTAATAGCATCACTGGACAAAATCTGACTAATACTGGAAGTTCTTGAAAATTAGGCTTCATGAGGGGAGTTCCAGAATTTGATGTCAGCTGCTATGGAATTATTGAACTTGATATTTGCAGTGGGTGGAGATGTGTTTCTGTCAAAGGAGGTGGAAGGCGCTCCTTCTCTCCACTGGTCTGCAGGTCACCCTTGGGCAAGGTGTAACACCTGCTTAGCCCCCGATCAGGGTCATGTGAAGCCATGGGAGCAGGTGGTGGATGGTCGTATGAGCAGCTGGTGCAGAGCACAAGTCCTGGTTATGTGATCACTGACACCAGGCAGACAATTTCTGAAGAGTATTGATAATGGCTGGGGTCACCCGTCTTGTAAAGACACTGCCCAGAAGAAGGCAATGGCAAACCACTTCTGCAGAAAAATTTGCCAAGGACAATCATGGTCATAAAAAGATCATGATTGCCCACGTCATATGACATGGCGCATAACAATATTTTCAGAATTGGGAATACTGTAGGGCTGGAGGAGTCTACAGATCGGGAGGGGTGAAGCTGTGGGAGAACTTGGAGGTTGAGTGAGAGGGCTTTTCTCGCTAGAGTGAAGTAGGATGAGAGGTGACTTGATAGAGGTGCATAAGATGTGAGTCATGCTTCAAGTGGACAATCAGAGACTTTCCCCAGGTGGAAATTTGCTAGTACGAGGGGTCATAATTTTAGTGTGATTTAAGTATGGTGGGATGACAAGTAGGGATTTTTTTAAACGCTGAGTGGTGGTTGTGAGAAAAGTGCTGCCTTAAGTAGTCAAAAGTAAACTTTTATCACAATACCTATGTCACCACATACTACTCCCTGAGATTCATTTTCTTGTGGGCATGTTCAATATATGCATGTTAGAATAATAACCGTCACAGAAACAATGAAAAATCACAGAAATTTGGTCATTCAGCCGGTGTGCAAAAGATGACAAACCGCAAATACAAGAAGATAATATCAAGAGCATGAGATGAAGAGTCTTTGAAAGTGAGTCCTTGTATTGTGGGAACAGGTCAGTGGTGGGGCAAGTGAAGAGCTTGATGGTTAAAGGGTAGTAACCATTTGTGAATCCGATAGAGAGTCCTGAGGCTTCTGTACCTTCCCCCACAGAACTGCTACTCTGGAATTTTTTTTTGTAGTTCGCACCATTCTCTGAACTCCAGGGACTGTTGTGCATGAAAACCCAGGAGATCAGCATTTTCTGAGATACTCAAACCACCCCATCTGGCACCAACAATCATTCCACGGTCAGTCACTCGGATCACATTTTCTTCCCTGTTCTGATTGGTCTGAACAACAGCTGAACCTGTTGACCACGTCTCCATGCTTCTATGCATTGAGGCGCTTCCTTCTGATTGGCTGATGAGATATTTGCATTAACGAGCAGGTGTACCAATGAGTGTGTGTAAGAGAGCAGCAGAAGCCGTGTAGTAAGGTAGTGTTCATGAACTGTTCAGATATGGAGCAGATAGTAAGGGTATCGTGCTTGGTTATACAGTAACAGAAATGACAGCAATACAAAAAATAAGTCAGCAGACTGGAGTGTGGTGATTACAGGCGTGGTTCAGTGTGAACCTCTTGTGCAGGGTCAAACACTGAGCATAGAACAGTCCAGTGCAGTTCAGGCCCTTTGGGTCATGATGTTGTTCTGGCCTTTACTTACTCTCGGATCAGTCTAACCCTTTCCTTCCCACCTGGCCCTTCTCTTTTCTTTCATCCACGTGCCTTGCATCAGGTGTTTACTACCTGTAGTTCAATCTTGTGATGGTCCGCATGATTCCGTCAGTTTTGTGGCCCCTGTTCCTGTTCCCTGATCTGTTACTGGGATTGTTGTTGCGACCTACCACAAACTTGTGTCATTCCCCTCATTTCCTGGAGGCTGAGGGGAAGCTCGATAGAAACGCATAGACAAGGTAGACATAGTACTGGAACGGGCCATTTGGCCCACAACACTGGACTAACCCAGCTAAAAAGCAAATCAAAAATGCCCAAACACTAATCTCTCCTACCTACCCCCTGTCCATATACCTTCATCTTCCTTGTATCCAAACGTCTCTTAAAAGCCTCTAATGTATTTGCCTCTACCACCATACCAGGCAGCACATTCCTGGTATTGACTATTCTCAGGTTTTTAAAGAAAAAAATTGCCCCTCACATCCCCTTTGAACCTACCCCCCTCGCCTTCAATGCATGCCCTCGGGGAATCTTTTCTCCAGGGTAGATATATCAAACACCAGAGGATGTTCTTCTGAGGTTAAGTGGGGGTGTATAAAAGTGACGTGAGTCATAAGTTTGTTTATGTAGATTGGTAGGTGTGAGGAATGGGTTATCGGAGTTGGTTGTGGAAGCGGACAGTTTGGTAGAGTTTGTGACCTTCAGATAGATGTGAAAGAGTGGGGTGAGTGTGGAACAAATTGTTATCATAAAGTTGATCTAGGTAACTGTGGTTAGATCTCTAGTCCAGGGGTAGAAGTTGAAACATAAACATGAGATTTCTGTAGATGCTGGAAATCCAGAGCAACATGCACAAAATGCTGGATGAACTCTGCAGGTCAGGCAGCGTCTAGGGAGAGGAATAAACAGTTGGAGTTTTTGAGCCTGGTGAAAGGTTTTTGTCCAAAACATCAACTGTTTATTTCCTTCCGTAGACGCTGCTGAGTTCCTCCAGCATTTTGCACGAGTTGCTCTGGAAGTTAGAACCTTCCTGTTCTGAGCAAGGCTGCTGCCATCTGGTA
This sequence comes from Hemitrygon akajei, assembly GCF_048418815.1. Taxonomy (NCBI): domain Eukaryota; kingdom Metazoa; phylum Chordata; class Chondrichthyes; order Myliobatiformes; family Dasyatidae; genus Hemitrygon; species Hemitrygon akajei. The sequence continues at coordinate 217,333,547 of NC_133124.1, read as the reverse complement.
CCGGCTGGTCTCTGTGGGTAGGGTGTGGTAAATCAGATGTGCTGGAGCAAGTTGGCAGTGAAACTTGATTCGGTTGGTGGTTCAAATACTGTCGAGCTGAAGCTCCATTGTTTGTACGGTGAGAGCCACAGTTGAAAACTCGTGTGGGTGGGCGACGGTCGTGTAGCTGTTGGCGTGACAACGGCTACAGCTGTTGTTACAGCTATAACTGTACAACAGTTACAGCTCTGTGTGTGAGTTCAGAGTTCAAATCCAGTGCCACCTGTAAGGAGTTTGTGGTCTCCCCGTGACCACATGGGTTTTCTCCGGGTGCTCCAATTTCCTCTGGCAGTCCAAAAACCTACTGGTTAGTAGGTTATTTGGCCATTGTAAGTCGTCCTGTAATTAGGGTAGGGTTAAATGGGTGGGTTGCTGGGTGGTGCAGCTCGTTGGGCAGCAAGAGTCTGGTCTAAACAAAATATTAAAATAACTCCTAGATGTGTGCTAATTCTAAGTTCAGGGGCACCATGGTAGTTGCACTATTACAACTCGAGGTGTCAGAGTTCAGTTCCGATGTCCTCCGTAAGGAGTTTGTACGTCCTCCCCGTGATGTAGGTGGGTTTCCTTCCACGTTCCGAAGGCGTTTCGGTTAATTGGTCATCTCTAAATAACAGTAAATAAATACCCAGCCAACGCTTGGGAGGAGCAAACTTGTGCAAGGAAGGTGGTGTTTTCGTGCCTTGTTTGGAATTATTTATTTATTTTGGAGACCCGCCCTGCCACAACTGAAAATGTGTCGTGTGTGCAGATGCCAGGTGAATGGCATGGAACTTGGGGAACGTATAGAAACGCACTGTACACCTAGTGACTTGATCGGGCTGTGAATGAGGCCGTGACAGACAGCAGATTCCAACGCACTGACCTATATTGTGCAATCTGTTTAGTGGCAGCAGTTCAGTGCATTACAATAAGAAATGTGTACAGAAATGAGTTGTGCAAGAAGTGGAGTAATTGGGTCAAGTCAGAATCAAAACCTGGTTTCTTAATGCTGTCTTAAGACATGAAATTTGTTTTGTGGCCGCAGTACAGATCCAAGACTTAAAATAACTATACAAATAAATACAGTGCAAAGAAAGGGAATAATGAGTTCGTGTTCTTTTATTTGTCTGTTCAGATATCTGATGGTGGCAGGGTAGGATCTGTTCTTTAAAACATTGCGTGTGTGTCCTCAGGCTCTTGTACCATCTCCCTGATGAGAAGGCATGCCTTGGTTACCACCTCTTTATAGAACATGGTTTTCCTCACAATATCCGTCCCTACACCAGGGGTCTGTCCCAGTAGGATGGAAGTTGACTAACTGGCCAATATATTGTGAAATGTGACCGAAACTCAATTTTACAAGCCATTCAGAGCTAAACTGTTGACCTGCTGACTTGGTGTCATCTGCTTTATGGTATTGTCCTTGGCATAAAAAAAGGTTGGGAGCCCCCAGTCTATGGATTATTTATCAAAATGGTGCCAGGTTGAGGTTGCAGTTCGGATTTTAGTTTGTTTTTGTTCGTCGGGATGGTTTTGGACACGAGAGTTAGGGGTGAGGTTGGAGTCTAGGGACAGGGATGTGTTGGGGGATTTGAGGACAGGGTCTAAGCTTCCATTACATGTTCAAAGGGCAGTGATGTAGACTTGGATATCAGACCAGCAGCAATGTGGGCTTAAACCCCCCCCAGTTAAGGAGTTTTCTGTGTATTCTGTGATTGGAGTTCAGGACCTTATCCAGGGTCCTCGTTCATTATGATTGAAGAGTCCTGGGTCAGTACCACAGATTGAAGTCTGAATACCTGAAGGTTCGATCAGAAGTTGAGGACTGATAGCCAAAGACTCGAGTCTGTGAATCTCTGCAAGCTTGCTGGGGAAGTTGAAGGCCCATTGTCTGTCCCATGAGGCCACAGAAAACATCCTGTCCTGGGCTCAGAGGATTGTGTATGTAAGATCAAGGACTTCAGAGAGGAGCGGTCGAGGGAATACCTTGTTGAGTGATTGACAGTGGAAAGTAAACAGTTTCTAGTTCCTGGGTGTCAATGACTCTGAGGTCTATCCTGGGTTTAATTTTTTGATACAATTATAAAGAGCACCTTTATTTATTTGGACTTTGAGGAGATTTGGTATGTCACCAAAGACGCTTGTAAATTTCTATAGATGTACCATGGAGAGCATTTTAACTGGCTGTATCTCCATCTGGTATGGAGGGACCACTGCACAGGATCAGGAAAAAAAAACACTGCGGAAAGTTGCAAACTCAGTCAACTCCATCATGGACACCAATTTCCCCAGCATCCAGGACATCTTCAGAAAGTGATGCCTTAAAGAGATGGAGTCCATCATTAATTGCACTCAGCACCAGGACATACCCTCTTCTTATTGCTGCCATCAGGGAGGAGGTACAGGAGCCTGAAGGCACGCACTCAGTCACTCAGGAACAGCTTTTCCCCTCTGCCATCAGATTTCTGAATGGATAATGAACCCATGAACAGTACCTCATGCTCTGCTCTCTAGGCACTAATTTAATTTTTAAATATTTATTGGAATTTGTATTTTTTGTATTTCACTGTAGTGCCGCAAACAATGAAACTTCACAATATGTTGTGGTAATTAACCTGATTCTGAAAGGTGGGAGATAAAATTGTTTTAGAGGCTTTGGCCAGTTGTCTTTAAGATCAAATGATTTAATCAAACAAAGTTGTCGAATCCAATCTTGTGGCTACAATTTGTCAATTTCCACTGTAGCTTCTTGGTTTTCCTTACCACGGTCCAGTCCATCACTGGTAAAGTCCTCCCCACCTCTGAGCACATCTACACGGAGCACTGCCAGAAGAAAGCAGCTTCCATCGTCGAAGACTCTCACCATTACTGCTCTCTTCTCGCTGCTGCCATCAGGAAGAAGGTACAGGAGCCCTGGGTCCCACACCACCAGGTTCAGGAACAGCTGTAACCCTTCAACCATCAGGCTCCTGAACTAGGGTGGATAATTTTACTCACTTCAACGCTGAACTGATCCCACAGCCTACCAGACTCTCATTCAAGGACTCAACAATTCATCTTCTCAGTATTGAAGAAATGACATGACCAACCTTTCAAAGTCTTTGTAGCTGATTTATTTATTTTAAACCTGTTTTCCATGTGGGACCTGGGGGTGGGGGGAAGCTTTTATTGTATCCGTATTATCTACCTCTGATATACTGGCCTCATTGTCCCTCTGGAGAATATCTAAAGGAGTGGACAAACAGTGGATGAGGGTAGATGAGTGATAGAAAAGAGACTCATTGCAATAGAAACTGGTGTTGAGCTATTTCTGTGCTTTATTCTGTGTTCTTAGAATTCACTGTTTTAACATCAGAGTTATGTGGGTGTATCACTTTAAGAAAATAAGGTCGTTATTTGAGCAGTAATTTGGTTTTGAGCCCTGCGTTTGCTTGTTTCCCTTGTGGCCTTGTTGATGAGAGCTGTATGTTTTTAGAAAAAACAGAGTTCAACTCCAAATCACGTCAGGGACCAAAGGGTTTTGTCTGTTTCCTAGGGAAGAGGGAGGTGAAAAGAGGAGGCTGGCAATGATATGACTCGGTTCAAACTAGCCCCAGGGCCAAATATTAAAACCATTATAAGTATTCTCACTGGTAATGCATAATTAACCAGCTCTGTTCTTGGCAGCATTCCCACCCTTCAGTCAAGTGTCATAAACAAGAGGTTTTGCCGATGCCTCTTCCTGGATGGCAGTAATGAGAAGCGGTCTTGGATGCTGAGGGCCCTTCATGGCCGTGTAAGGGTCCCCAATCTGGGGTCCACAGACCCCTCGATTAATGGCATTTATATTTAAAAAGAGGTTTGGGAACCCGCGTGGTAGGGAATCAATATGGACGTGAGGTTCTGCAGATGCTGGAAATCTGCAGGTGTTGCTCAGAAGTGCTGGAGGAACTCGCGTCAGGCAGACCCGCAGCCACTTGTCCTTCCTGGGAACTTGTATCCCCTCCATTTCTCCTTCTCCCACTTTTTCCATTCTCCATTTTGGTTACTTTCTTGTCCCTTTTTTCTCCCCCCACCTGCACACCACTTTCTTCTGGATCTCCTCCTCCTTCCCCCTTCTATTAGATTTTCTACCTATCACCTGCCAGCTTCCTCAACCCACCTACTCCCCCACCTGGTCTTGCCTATCTCCTGCCAGTTTGTATTCGCCCCCCCCAGCTGCTTATTCTGGCTTCTTCATGCTTCCTTTTTGGTCCTGATGACATATCTCGGCCTGAAATGTTGCCTGTTTATCTGTTTTCCATCGATGCTGCCTGCCCTGCTGAGTTCCTCCGGCATTGTGTGTATATGTCAGGTAGCTTCTGTTTGCACAGTGGAAAATTGAAGCAATGATGTGTAAACAATACCGTGCTACCCTCGGGCAAACAGGAGACCTGCATACCAACCTATACACGTAACATCAGGACAGTTTCATTTGCCCGGTCCACTTGGATGAGTGCCCAGAGCTGAATTAGCTTTGAAAGCGACTGCCTGCGGGCATGTGCACTGTTGAAAGGCTGTCGTTGGCCACTCTCGGCGGGCAGTGTTGATGGTGGGAAGGGGTGGGTGGGGGGCTAGGGGTAGTGACAATGTGGTTAGAACAGTTCATGAAGACATATCTCAACAAAAGTTTTCAAAGTAAAATTTATAAATCGATTACGTACATGTTACCAGATCAATTTTCTAGCAGGGAAATGGAAATTACAATAGAATTTATGAAAAACCCGTGCATAAAGTTGGGTGGCAGGTTGGTCGGCACAGTGGATGACCATGACTTCTGTGCTTGGTCATACCCTCTCCCACCACGGAGTGGTTCGGAGCCATGTTCCTGGCTGTCGGATGTCACCTGTTGATCTTGTTCACCTTTATGATAAGAAATTTGTTCAGCAGTAAATGCAAAAGACTTAAATTGTTATGAGTTATAAAGTAAATACAGTAAATTTGGGTAGTGGGGTGGAGATGCGTCTCTACCAAAGGAGGTGTAAGGCACCTCTTCCCTCTGCAAGCCTGCAATCGCCCTTGGGCAAGGTGTGGCAGCTGCTTACCCCCTCCCCCCCAGTCAGGGTGACATTAAACCACGGGAGCAGGTGGTGGACGGCCATATGAGCAGCCGGTGCATATCACAAGTCCTGGTTATGTGACCACTGACTCCAGACAATCTCTGAAGGGCATTGATAATGGCTGAGATCGCCCATTTTGTAAACCACCATTAACTGAGTGGTCCTTGGAGGCTTGCATATACCAATGACTTTGGTATCCTGGCTGATCTTCCTCCTTCATAAAACAATCTTTGTCAGAATCAGATTTATTCTGACAATGGGTTTGAGCAATGGGGTGGAGAGAATGGCATTGAGGTGGGGATTTGGTTGGCTATGATCTTCTCAAATTTGATTCCCTGAGGCATCTCTTTTGCTGTGTTTGGCACATGCTAGAGGGCCAATTTCTAATATCAAGTCTTTCGGGCAATATTTTTTAGCCAGAGAAGAGGTAAGAGGCCCTCTCTTTTTCCATTCTGATTATCCTCTCTCCTTCTCTTCACACCCTTCCCATTCTTCCGTGGTTTGCTCTCTTTCCTGTCCGATTCCTCCTCCTTCCCTCGCTGCTTCCACAGCACCTCCCAGCTTCTCATTTCATTCCCCTCGATCTACCCGCCTTGTCCCTCACCCGGTCCTGCCGATCACCTCCCAGCTTCTCATTTCATTCCCCTCGATCTACCCGCCTTGTCCCTCACCCGGTCCTGCCGATCACCTCCCAGCTTCTCATTTCATTCCCCTCGATCTACCCGCCTTGTCCCTCACCCGGTCCTGCTGATCACCTCCCAGCTTCCCTTCAGTAACCCCCCCCCACCACCACCAAACCCGGTCTCGCCCATCACTTCCCAGCCATCACCTTATTCTGGCTATTTATATCATGCCTTTCCAGTCCTGATGACCGGTCTCGGTCCAGAACATTGACTGTTTATTCCCTTTCACAGACGCGGCCTGTCCTTCTGAGTTCCTCCAGCACTTTGAGCGTGTCGCTCAAGATTTCCAGCATCTGCTGAATCTCTCAAGTCTATAACAAGGCTAATGCCTGGTTGTTCTAATGGAAGTAATTACATGTGTATCTTGGTGGTAGGGAAGTTGAATTGATTTGCACTGAGCTGGCCTTTTAATTCGAGTGACTTGATTACCTTGTAAACAAGGGTTGTTTGGTGCTAGTTTCCTGCTGCATTGTTGAAGTCACCTTTCTGTGAGGAACAAGCTAAATAGAGCACTGCCCTGCTCTATAGTGCCTGTGGTGCTTTGGCAGGCATCCAGAGGAGGTCCAGTATTGGGTTAACACTACTGACTTCTCGGGCTGGTGTCCAAGGAGAGTTATTCTCGTTTTCACAAGCCGAAGTACATTTATTATTGAAGTACATATACATTATACAACCTTGAGGTTCACCTCCTCGTAGGCAGCCACAAAACAATCTCAAAAACCTTTTTTTTGTGTGTGTGGGGGGGTAGGGAAAGAGACTCAAGCACCCAATGAGTAGAGAAAGGAAAAATACTTGCAGCGTCACAGGCGCAGAGCATCAGATGAGCAGCATTCACAAGGAAGAAATTGTATGCAAGTTCAATTTGACGATTGGTGGTGGAGAAGGTCTTAGCGTTAGGTGATTGGCAGCAATGAAGGTCCATCTCTGGCAGAGTTCTTGTCTTCCTTCATCATGTCAGTAGCTTCCTCTCTGTTTTCACTGCTGTCAGCCATGCAAGTCCCAGGTGGAGACTCTGGGCTACTATCAGGGTTCTTCGCCCTAAGCTGGACCAGTGAACCACTCTTGGCCTGGCCTCTGCCCTTTGACCTGTTTGGCATGGGTGACCTTACCAAGAGCCAAATCATAAAGCCCTGACTCCAGCCAACATAGCTCTTCCAGGCCATAGAGGCTCGCGCATCTCCAAACCCAGCGGCAGGGCTGTGGTCCTCTTGGAGGGCAAAGAAAGCAGAATCAGTCAGCTTATTATCTATCACCGCCATATGTATGTTGTGAAATTTGATTTGTGGCAGCAGTGCAGTTTGATTATATATTTTTTAAAAAACCAATTAAGTTACAATAAGTAATGAGCAAAATGGTGAGGTGGTGTTCATGGACTTTTCAGGAATTGGATGGCAGAGGGGAAGAAACTATTCTTAAATTGAGTGTGTGTCTACAGGCTCCTGTGCCACCACCTCCCTGATGGTAGTAATGAGAAGAGGGCATGTCGTGGTGGGGAGTGTCCTTGGTGAATACTGTTCTTGAGGCATGGTGGTCACAGTGTTCCTAAACTGTAGTGATTAGGGTTGTGTCGGTGGCTAAAGGGAAGAAGTGATGTTGGACTTGGGATGTCCTCCACTGTTTCTGTACCCTGGTGGCCCTTGATATGAGAGCCACATCTGAGTGGGTATCAGTAGGGGCCATGGTCCTTAGCCAGAGGTCCAAGGGGGAGATGAGCAGACAGAGTAAAGGGTATCTATCCCTCAGCTTCACTGGTCTGGGTTCAATCCTGATCTCTGCCATCTTTGTGGTTTGTATACTCTCCCTGTGGCCGTGTCCCAAATCGGGCAAGTTGAAAGAGTCTAGAGAGAAATCAGCTTTATGCACATCTGGTGTTAAAACGTAACTCACTAACCCAAACCTGTATGTTTTTGGAATGTGGGAAGAAACCCATGCTGTCACAGGGAGAACTTGCACACTCCTTACAGATAGCATAGGAATCTAACCCTGATCTTGCAGCTAGCGCTTGTTATAGTTTGTAACTTAATGCATGAAACTAATTCAAAGGAAGACGTGGGAGTCTGAAATGCAGGCCTAACTTTGTGTTTACTTTAAGTGAAACAAGCATGAATCGCGTGGTAGCGTGATAACGTATGCAATTAGCACAAGCCTTTACAGGACCAGCGATTCAAGTTCAATTCCCACCACTGCCTTTAAGGAGTTTGTATGCTCTCCCCGTGACTGCATGGGTTTCCTCTGGGTGCTCCAGTTTCCTCCCACAGTCCAAAGAAGTACCGGTTGACAGGCTACTTGGTCATTGTAAACTGTCCTATGATTAGGCTGGGGTTAAATTGGGGGTTGCTGGGGACTGAAAGGGCTGGTAGGATCTATTCTGCACTATCTCAATAATTGTTCTATGTTCAATAAATAAAATTCACATTAATACATATAACATTTAATTAAACAAGAATACTTAATCAAACAATATATTTACATTACTGGGATACCACTGGAATGCCACATACTCAGTGCTGTAATAGTGTTACACTAACAACTACACTACCTTAATGAGTTAATTGGCCACTAAGTTTCCCCTTGTGTGCGGGTGGTGGAACTTGGCTGGAATTGATGAAGAAAATGGGAATGGTGTAAATGGGTCAGGATTGACTGGGTGGGCTGTAGGGTCTGTTTGTGTGACTCTGGCCAAGTGGTGTAGATCAGAAGCGTTCTGCTGCTTCTGTGCACGGTGTCAAAAGGGATCGAGGTCGGTGCTTGAAGGAGAGCTTACTGGCTTCGTGCCTGACTGCGTGGGCTTGTACGTGACTGCTCATCAGAGGCGGCGCCTCTTGAGTTACCAAACTGGCACCTGGGTTAAACTGATGGATCATTTGTGGTAACGGTATTTATCCTCGTCAGTCAACAAGCTGAAATGTGGTTAAACACCTTGATTCTGTCCATTACTGAAAGTAGGTTTACCTGGTGGAGCCATTTCTGATGTCAGTCTGTGGCCTTTCCACTGCAAGGATGAGGCCCTGCTGGGGTAGGAGCACCATCTCATTCTGTCTGGGTAACCACCAAGGCCTTGTTCCCTTCTGTAGATGCTGCCTGACCTGTTGAATTCCACCAGCATTTGATGTGTTGTTCCAAATGAGATCTGAGGCCTGCGTTCAGAGAATGCAGTGTTAGATGATCGGGCTGTGTGTGTGTGTGTGATGTAATCTCCACGTGGTTAATGGATACCTGAGCAGTGAGCTGCACTCTGCCGATAGGATGATGTAATGGTTTCTATTGGAGCCACACAACAATACAGATTGTGTTCCAGTGGTAGGATGATGAAGCAATATCGCCTGCGTTGACATTTGGTAAAATTAAATCCCAAAGAGCAGCCGCAGCTGAAACACTAGAACCAGAGTTATTGCAACATGGAAACAGGCTATTCAGCCCAACTTGCCCATGTTGACCAAGTCACCTAACTGAGCTAGACCCCTTTGCCTGCGTTTGACCCACGTCCCTCTAAACCCAGGGGTTCCCAGCCTGGGGTCCATGGACCCTCTAATGATAGCAGTCCATGGCATAAAAAAAGGAATCCCTGGAGTCTAAACCTTTCCTAGTCACGTACCTGTCCAAGCTTCTTATTCTGGCCCCTTCCCTTCTAGTCCTCTGTCTGAAACATTGGCTCTTTATTCGTAGATTAGAGATCATATCTCATGAGGATGAGTTGAGTGGGCAGGCAATACGTCAGTCTAGTTTCCTCCCTTATTTTCCCCACTAACCCATTAACTCCCACCTCTGCCTTTGGAGTTCACTGACAGTGACTAATTAACCTACCGGCCTGCACGTCTTTGGGATGCGGGATGAAACTTGTTGCAAGAGGAAGCGTGAACCAAAGCTGGAGATTGGCCCAGGTTCTCTGGAAGCCACAGCACTACCTGCTGATCCACACGCGTGCCCTGTCTCGTGACCTTGTGACCCTAGTACGTGTGCAGTGAGAAATTGGTTTATTTCACAATTGTTCCTGGAGATGGGGTTGTGGTTCGTGTAATGTTTTACAATGCCAGTAATCTGGGTTCAATTCCTGCTGCTGTCTGTCAGGAGTTTGTACGTTCTCCCCGTGTCTGCGTGAGTTTCCTCCGGGTGCTCTGGTTTCCTTCCACGTTCCAGAGGTACCGGTTAATTGGTCATGTGGGTCTGGTCTGAGGGCTGGAAACACAAGCGCGACATGGTAATGTAGTGATTAGTGAAGTGTTATTCACTAGTGGAGTATTCCCACTTTTTGTCGTTAACCTATGACCTCTAGTTCTAGTTTCACTAAATTCCATTGGGGGAAAAGCCTGCTTGCATTCACCTTCTCTATACCCCTCAAGTTTGTATACTTCAATCAATACTCCACTCAATTCTCCTATGTCCACGGGCGCAGGTTCAATCCTCACCGTTGCCTGTAAGGCATTCCCTCTCTCTCTCCCCCCGTGCCTTAGTGAGTTTCCTCCGGGTGCTCCAGTTTCCTGATATTCGAAACGGGTTTGGAGATTGGGGCTGGCAAGTTGTGGCCGTGCATGGTGACACTTGCAGGCTTTCGGTCGCCGGCTGTTGATGCAAACTAAACACTGGCTGTTTGGATCCATGTGGCAAATAAAGCTAATCTGCAAATGGGGAGGATGGTGGGAGTGGTATATCACAGCCTGGTTGTACAGGAACACGCCTGTTAACTCCAGAAGCGGAGAGGGGTTGAGTACCTCACCAGGGTACAAAGCTAAAACCAGAACTATCTGACCTGGCCCGAGTTCACTTTTCCCTCTGCATACTCAACCCAATCCTAGCTGCTAATTAACTGAGAAGGGTGGGGCCATATTCTCGAAGTTCTGCGTGTTATTATTGTAGGCAAATCATCCTGACCTGATCCACCTTACTGAAATATTTTATCAAAAGGCACACATGGACTAGCAGCGAGGTCGTGCTGATCTTGGACTGGCTCTCTTGACTAGACAAGTGATGGAATTGTTACAAAGATGTTGCCGGGACTTGACAACCTGAGTTGTAGGGAAAAGTTGAATAGGTTAGACTTTATTCCTTGGCACGTAGGAGATCTGATAGTTATAGAAAGTTATGAGGGATGTAGATAGGGTAGCCGGAAGGCTTTTCCCACTGAGATTTGGTGAGACTAAAATATGGGTTAAGGGTGAAAAGTATTTAAGGGGAATCTGCAGGGGGAATTCGTCTCTTGGAGATTGGTGTGAGTGTGCCAGCAGAGGTGGTGGATGCAGTTTAGTTTTCAAACTGAAGTTTGGATAGGTTCTTGGATGGGAGAGGTGTGGTGGGCTGTGGTTCGTGTGTGTTAGGCAGAATAACAGCTCTGCATGGACTAACTGGGCCAAAGGGACTGTTTCTGTACTCTATGGAATGGAATTATTCTCAGCTGGCCTGTGGAGTGAATAAGCTGGCTTTATTTGATTTGGGAGCCTTGTTAGTTAAGTTATTTTTGACATATATAGCTGTTGCAATTATAATCGAGTCCAGAGCTAGTAGAAACCAAATCCATTTTTTTTCTTTTTCTCAATAGAGGTCAGATAGATAATTATTTTGATCTTGAACGTAGGTGCACAGCACAGGGACAGACCCACAATATCTGTGACAAATTAAACTAAACCTATCTACCCAAATGTGATCCATATCCCTCGATGTTCATGTGCAAATCTAAATGTCTCTTAAACACCTTGCTGAGGTATTCTTTTATTTATTTAGTTTTTTTTTAAATTTGAGATTCGTTGAGGAAAGAGCCCTTCTGGCCCTTTGAGCCGTGCTGCTCAGCAATCCCCCAATTTGACGTGGGCCTAATCGAAGCTTGTCATGCCCCCTGCTGAGGGCGGCGATGTCCAGCTTTGAATGTGAGGAGGTTGCTTCCCAAAGAGGAGAGGATTTTGTGGGAATCTGGGAGAAGGAGCGGTCAGGTGGGATTGATCGATCAGAAGCCGGTGTGAACGCGGTGAGCTGAACGGCCTCCTTCTGAGCGGTGATCACTCTGAGTTCCTGTAAGCTCTCAGATGGGATCTTGTCCCTGTCCACGTGCCATGGGGCTAACAGTCGATCTGGAGAGGTGTGACCGCATTCCCAACGTGCTCCTATAAGGTGTGTCTTAGATGTGATGCATCTTAAAAGTTTATTTTTAGACCATTAAGTACTCCAACGTGCACTGAAACTCATCTCTTTGCACATTCTTTCTATTTATCATGCGGGTTGATGGTAAATTCCTTCTATTGACCTGCCCGTATGTTGTACTGAATTTCAAATGCAATCATTCTTTCTGACGTATGTTTTAAGTGGAGATGGGGTAAAGGCAAGCAGGTTTTTTTCCACTGAGGTTAGGTGGGACTAGAACTAGAGGTCGTAGGTTAAGGGTGAAAGGTAAAATGTTTAAGGGGAACCTGTGGGGGTGGTTCTTCACTCTTTTTAATCTGAGTGTGGCGCAAGTGTTTCAAGACCATTTATTTATTGAATTTTGAGATACAGTGTGGAATAGGCCCCTCCGGCCCTTTCGAGCCTTGCTGCCTAGCAACCCCCCGATTCAATTGTAGCCTAATCACAGGATCATTTTTTACATTCACTACCAGCTGGTATGTCTTTGGACTGTGGTAGGAAACTAGAGCACCCGGAGGAAACACACACGGTCACGTGAGAATGTACAAACTCCTTATAGACAGCGTTGGGAATTGAACCTGGTTGTACTCTAAAGTGGTGACCACTGTGCTGCACTAAAATGAAAGGATTTGAACTTGTGAAGGAATTGTAAATATTTTAGAGACCAACATTGAGGAAAGAAGTACTTAAAGCAGCCAGGTTTCTGTGGTTGAGGAATGTTCGGTACTCTGGGCCCCGCAGGGAGTTAGTGTGGAATTTTTCCGACTCGGCATTAAATGAAACCCAGCCCTTGTCTCATTGCTGAGGATCTCTAGCTGCTACTCTTATTTGCTTCATGCCTTCCAGTCCAATCAATCTGATACATAATCTCCAGAGAAGTTGTTGCAGGAGCATCACAATAACGTAGCAGTTAACGTAATGAATTACGGTGCCAGTGACCCCAGGTTCAATTCCCATCATCGCCTGTAAAGAGTTTGTACGTCCTCTATGTGACTGCGTGCGTTTCCTTCAGGTGATCTGGTTTTCTCCCATATTTCAATGACGTTAGTTGGCTAATTGGTCACCGGGGTGTAATTGAGCGCTGCGAATCATTGGGCTGAAAACAGCTGTTACTGTGTGCATGTCTAAATGAAATGATCTAAAGTTTTTTTTTGTTTTTGTTGTCGACTGGCCAAAACAGAACGAGCCAGGGGAAGATTTCATGTTTTTAAATCACGCCCAGAATGATGCAAGATGCACTCCTCCTTCCCCTCAGATTTATTGTCAGAGGACTTTGGTGCAGAGAACTCAGAACTTGCCAGCAATCTCAGTACTTAGCACTGTGCAAAAGTCTTGGGCACACACATAGCTGGGGTGGCTACGACTTTTAACAGCACTACACTTGTCAGTGTGGAGCGGAGAGCGAAGGATTTTGGGAATGGTGGGGGTGGAGCGCCGCAGGTTTGTGGGACAGTTGGCAGAGGAGTGCCAGGGACAGGGTTTAACACGGGTGCAGACACACCCAGCCAAGGTCATTTGATTCCAAACAATTAGTTTATCATGAATGAATTCTTCTTGGGCTTCCAGACAAGTACAGTTATCAATTGTAACCAAAGTTTCGATGACAAACTCTGCCATCTTCAGGGATGATGGAGAGACGAACTACGGGTGTAAAAATACTACAAGGCTAATATGCCCAGGCATTATCCCTGAGGAGGATGGTAGGGTTTGTCATCGAAACGTTAGTTATAACCGATACCTGTACCTGGTAGAAGTCTGAGAAGAGTTAATTTGTTATATACACCGGGAAGGCACTTGATCCTTTTTTCATTTGGTTTATTGACTATTACAAGTCTCTGTGGTGCTTCCAGCTTCCTTTTCCCCTTTTCCCAACGATGATTCTCCTGTCTCCTCTCCTTCTCAGTCCACAATAGAGACTCGTATCAGAATCGGGTTTATCATCACTCACATATGTCATGATTTTGTTTTGTGGCAGCAGTACAGTGCAATACATAAAATTGTACACTACTGTGCAGAAGTCTTGGACACGTTATCTAGCTAGGGTGCCCAATGTGCCTAGGCTTTTGCACAGAGCTGTATGTCAGTGATAATAAGTGTCACAACAGGTTTGAAGTGGTCTAACCTGTTATCAGTTGTGCATTCATGTACCTGTAATAAACAAGTGCCTTGGAAAGTATTCGTCTATACTGTTGAGAATACACATTATGGAAACTTTGTACTGTTTTCTGTGGCAGCAGTACAGTGCAATACATAAAATTACTTCATTTACCGTGCACAATTCTTAAGCACCCTAGCTGTATATGTGCCTAAAGCTTTTGTCAGATACATAAATTATTTTTGAAATCGAAAGGGGACAGGTTCTACCGCAGTGGAGTTGGCTGTAGTTTAAAATTCGGGTTACGCACTATTTTCCACCCACCCCAACTATACCAATAGTGTCAAAATAGGCTCGCCTATGTTTATTTCCATTGGATGGAGGTGGTTGTACTAGAGAAATGTCATGGTAGCAGAATGGTTAGCATGACTCTATTACAGCCTCGGAGTGTCTGAGTTCGGTTCTGCCCCCCTCTGCAAGGAGTTTGTACGTTCTTCCCATGGCCACATGGCTTTCCTCCCACTGTCCAAAGACCTATTGCTTAGTAGGTTAATTGATCATTGTAAATGGTCCTGTGACGAGGCTAATGTTAAGTGAGTTGCTCGGTGATGCCAGAAGGGCCTGTTCCATGCTGTGTCTCTGGTTCCTGGTCAGAGGATCACGTCCTGCATTAAAACTTTGGCTCGCTCTTCCAGTGCAGTACTGGAGCAGTGAGCTGGCATTGGAGGCCTGGCTCCTTCTAGACATGGAACTCTGCCCTGTCCTCAAAATGGAAAGGAAGATCTCAGCTTAACATGGGCAATCACTTGGTTTGAGCTCAGTATTTTGGGGGGGGGGGGCAGGAAGAGGAGGATTCCTTCTCTAGGATTCTCTCTCACTACTTTCTGGTACACTGATGACAGTATTAGTTTCCTGTTCTCATACAATGGTGCTACAAAGTTTGTGAACCCTGTAGGATTTTCTCTGTTTCTGCATACGTATGACCTAAAATGTGATCAGATCTCCCAAATCCTAAAACTAGATCTTTACCCTAGTTTTAGGGCTTGCATGAAGATCTGATCACATCTTTAGGTCGTATGTACACAGAAATAAATACACAAAAACATACTTGTTCAGTTGCTTTTTGAGGAAACTGATCTGATATTACATGTATTTGTTGGAAAAAGTAGTGAACCTCTGGGGTAACACGTACAAAACCTATTTGTAGTCAGATGTTCCAATTAAAAGATGGGATTGGAGGTGTGGGTGGTGGAGGTGCCCTGCCCTATATTTTAAAAAAAAGACAGACAGGTTATACTGATTGCGCTTCTCATGAAAGATCCGTTTATGTGCACCACGCCTCAAACAAAACCACTTTCAGAGGATTTTGGAAGAATTGTAGAGATGCATGAAGCTGGAAAAGGCTACAAGAACATTTCTAAAGACCTGAGTGTTCAGTCCACGGGAAGAGAAATTGTCTACAAATGGAGGAAACTCAGTACTGTGCTACTCTCCCGAAGAGTGGGTTTCCTGCAAAGATCACACCAAGGCAACAATGTGCGATGCTGAATGAGGTGAAAAAGAACCCAAGGGTAACAGCAAAAGACCTGCAGAATCCTCTAGATCTTGCTAAATCCTCTATTTGTGTCCACTAAGAAAAACATCGGCAAACAAGAATGGTGTTCATGAAAGGACACCGTGGAGGAAAACCACAACTACGTATTCAATAAATAAATAAATAATTTTTTTTAAAAAATTGCGGCATGTCTCAAGTTTGCAAAAGACCAGCTGGACATTTCACAATGCTTCTGTGACAATGTTCTATGGACAGATGAGACAAAAGTTGAACATTCCTAGAAATGCACATTCCTTTGTCCGGAGGAGAAAGGACACTGCACACCAAAACTTCAAACCAACTTGGAAGCACGGTGGAAGGAGCATCATGGCTTGGAGCTGCTTTGCTTTCTCAGGGCCTGGACAGCTTGCAATCATTGAGGGAACAATTAATTCAAAATTCTATCATGTTTTACAAGAGAATGTCAGGGTAGCAGTCCCTCACCTGAACCTTATTAGAAGTTGGATGATGCTTCAAGACAATGATTCAAAAAGCAAGAGTAAATCAACAGCAGAATGGTTTAAAAAGAAGAAAAACAACACACAAAATGCTGGTGGAACACAGCAGGCCAGGCAGCATCTATAAGGAGAAGCACTGTCGACGTTTCGGGCTGAGACCCTTCGTCAGGACTAACTGGAAGGAGAGATACTAAGAGATTTGAAAGTAGTGGGGGGAGGGGGAAATGCAAATGATAGGAGAAGACAGGAGGGGGAGGAATGAAGCGAAGAGCTGGAAAGGTGATTGGCGAAAGTGATACAGAGCTAGAGAAGGGAAAGGATCATGGGACGGGAGGCCTCAGGAGAAAGAAAGGGGGGGGGGAGCACCAAAGGGAGATGGAGAACAGGCAGGGTGATGGGCAGAGAGAGAGAAAAAAACAAACAACTAAATATGTCAGGGATGGGGTAAGAAGGGGAGGAGGGGCATTAATGGAAGTTAGAGAAGTCAATGTTCATGCCATCAGGTTGGAGGCTACCCAGCCAGTATATAAGGTGTTGTTCCTCCAACCTGAGTGTGGATTCATCTTGACAGTAGAGGAGGCCATGGATAGACATATCAGAATGGGAATGGGACGTGGAATTAAAATTTATGGCCACTGGGAGATCCTGCTTTCTCTGGCAGACCGAGCGTAGGTGTTCAGCGAAACGGTCTCCCAGTCTGCGTTTCAGCGAAACAGAAATTTGTGTTTTGGAATGGCTGAGTCAAAGTCCTGACCTTCCCCCTGTAGAAATGTTGTGGAGGGATGGAGCAAGCAGTTCATGCAAGGAAGCCCACCAACATCCCAGAGTTGAAGCAGTTTTGTAAGGAATAATGGCCAAGGGGGTCACACCAGTTACTGAAGGCAAACTTTCTAGCACCACTGTAGAACTTGATGATAACTTTCTGAGAACAGTTTTTTTCTGCTTCTCCTTTCTGACTTCTCCATTTCAGGAGGTGTCAATGGCCAACATTTACTACAATTAGCACCTCCCCCTCCCCCCCCCCCACCGCTGTCAACCCTTTCAAAATGAAACCTTGGCGATTCGCTCTATTTGTCACTTGAACACCAAAGCGCAGTGAAATCTGCCATCCCTGTTAAATCAAATGAGTGGGGATTGTGCTTGGGGCGGTCTGCAGGCGTTGCCACGAGTCTGGGGCCACGTGGCATGCCCACAGCTTACTAGCCCTGACCCCATGGTTGGCAGTTCATCCAGGAGAAGGAAAACTCTGATCTCAATCCTCTGCTGCTTTGCAGCTACACCCACTCATGGGGAAGTTTTGGGGAGTAAACCCGAGGGAGGGGAGAAGTCCGGGGCTGGAGTCACTAAGACAGTCCTACACTGACTGGCAACTCTTGGGATGCAGCTGGTGCCAAACTGTGTATCTCCGTTCATACTGCCCTGGCTTGTGTATGTATAGACAGCTAGGGCGCCATATCTATGGTCAACCCTGACTGACGAAGGCCTCAGATCTGTGTTATTCAGGCTGGTGCAGGTAGACAATGGGGTGCAAGGCTGTAATGAGGCATGCTGAGGTCAAGGGGCCATGCTTTTCATGGTAGGGGACTGGTCAGTATTCGTGACGTGAAGATAGAAGCTGTCCTTGGGTCTGGTGGTGCATGCTTCTGAGCTTTTGCGTCATTCTCCCGATGGGAGGGGGAGAGGAGCAACTGTCCAGGCTGGGTGGGGGCCTCTTACTTGGCAGCTTTATAGTGAAGTGAAGTAGTGTTGGATTATTCATAGGAATAACATTCAGTTATCTCGAGATTTGTCAAACTGCCCAAGTGCTGGATTATCATAGTTTAACTCATACCTTAGTCAGATTCTAATGTAAAGACCTCATTACTCAGCTGTCCTTTAACCTTTTATTGATGTCCATTTTGGTCCCTTTATTAACTTCCCCTTTCTCTTTGTAATTTAATCGACTGTCTGTAGCAGTTACTTAAAAACAAAGCAAAATTGCTTGGAGATTGAACACAGCGGGGTGGTGGGAGGGGGGGGTTGACATTGTACGACACACTCCAGTGACTAAGTCATAAAAAATTACATTTGTTCCTTTAAGAAACCAGCAAGGACGAACAGTCTTGTAACTATAAAAATGAAACTAAATCTAGTGACATAACGAAATAAACTGTCGAAGCATATTCAAACTTGAGCATTAGTGATCTTAGCGTATTTAAATGTTTGCAGTTAAACGTAACTAAGCCAAGCGGTGAACGAAAAATATCATTCCCTTGACTTGCCCCCAACTTAATCAGACTGAAACAGAACTAAAGACAAAGAATGAATCGGCAACTGAATTTACACCAGCCCCAACTCGTGTGACAAATTGCCATGACCCATAATAGATAGACGACACGGAATGCAATCCAGACAGACAAACAATAGATATCTGGCTCCTACAGACTACAGCTTTTCCGGGTCCTCTTTCTCCCCTCCCCTCCCCCACTAGGATATGGGTTCAGGCTCTACCAGGGAACATAAAGCCTTCCATCCTTCACTTTTTCCAGCCACTTGTTCATCTGCTGTATCCTATTTCTATGCTTTTCACAATCGGGTTCATTACTGCTGATTTGGTTGGTTTCTATTGTCATCCTTGGATGCGACAAGCCACAAACGCGGAAGAGTTTTTCAAGCGGAAAAGCTATTACTCTCTGATTCCCGGAAATCCGGGTGCGGTGGTTCGAGTAGTCGGCACAATGGATGACGATGACTTCTGTGTCTGGTCGTACCCTTCGCTCTGCACGGAGTGGTTCAGAGCCACGTTCCTGGCTGTTGGATGTCACTGTTGATCTTGTCCACCTAGTTCACTCCTCTATGAAATGTCGTTTAGAGCAGTACAGTGCAAACAAAGTTACTATAAATAAAGTAAAAACATAGTAAGTTAGGGTGGAGGGGTGAAGATGTCTCTAGCAAAGGCACTCCTTCCCTCCACTAGCCTGCAGGTCACCCTCGGGCAAGGTGTAGCACCTGCTTAGCCCCCAGATCATGGTCACATGAAGCCAGGGGAGCAGGTGGTGGACGGTCATACGAGCAGCCGGTGCAGATCACAAGTCCTGGTTATGTGACCACCGACACCAGGCAGACAATCTCTGAAGAGTATTGATAATGGCTGGGGTCACCCGTCTTGTAAAGACACTGCCCAGAAGAAGGTGATGGCAGAGCACTTCTGCAGAAAATTTGCCAAGAACAATCATGGTCGTGGAAAGGCCGTGATGGCCCACATCATACGGCACATGATGTCATACAACATGTCACATGATAGTGCCAAAGGGGAATAATAAGGCAAGTAATGTTGACTGTTAATTCAGAAATCTGATGGCAGAGGGGAAGAAGCTGTTCCTGAATCGTTGAGTGTGTGTCTTCAGGCTCCTGTACCCCCTCCCTGATGGTAGCAATGAGAAGAGGGCATGTCCTGGGTGGTGAGGGTCCTTAATGATGTCGCCTGAGGCTTCGCCTCTTGAAGATGTTGTTGGTGATGAGGGTTTGCTGTATTTGTGGGTACTTGGCTAGTTTTTAATTACGCTGACAACTCTCCTCCTCCCTACTAGGTGGCATAAGCTTCACTCAAAGCGTGGGAAGAAGGAGAAAGAGAGGGGAGAGATTGAAGTGGACATCAGGTTTGTGCGGAACAACATGACGGCCAGCATGTTTGACCTCTCGATGAAAGACAAGTCCCGGTCGACTCTCGGGAAGCTGAAGGACCGATTCAAGGGAAAGAAGAAAGATGGGTTCTCCGATTCCATGTCGGCAGTCGTCCCCAGCACCGGCGCCTCTGCTGACAGCCACGACGAGGATGTGGCTCCAAAGAAGTCCAAGCTGAAGATGCTGTTCCCCAAGTCAAACCTGCAGCGAAACACTCTGTCACAGTCCATGTCTGTCCTACCCACTGGCCCGACTTCCCCAGCTGATGTCTCCAAGAAAGCCTTTGACGAGGACTTGACTGAAATTGGACTGCAGAATTCTCCTGAAGGTACGTTTTACGCTCCTTTCTCCATCCCTCAACAAGCAGGATTTCACAGAAGCCAACTATTTTAATTCCACTCCCATTCCAATTCTGCCATGTCTGTCTGCGGCCGACTCTACTACCACAATAACACTGCCCTCAGGGTGGAGGAGCAAACCCTCAATGTGTAGAAGCAGAGTTAGGCCTCTGCTCCACCATTTCATCATGGCTGATCCATCTTCCCTCTCAACCCCAATCTCCTGCCTTTTTCCCTGATTCCTCCATGCCCTGACCAATCAAGAGTCTATCAATCTCTGCCTTGAATATGCATGAAGAATTGGCCTCCACAGCTGTCTGTGGCGACGAATTCCATGGATTCACCGCTCTCTGGCTAAAGAAAATCTTCATTAAAAGGAAGCCCCTCTATTCTGAGACTGTATCCTCTGGTCAGACTTTCCCACTATAGGAAACATTCTCTCCACATCCACTCTATTGAGGCCTTTCAACATTCGATAGGTTTCAATGAGGTCACTCCCTCATTCTTCTGAATTCCAGTGAATACAGGCCCAGAGCCGTCAGACATTTTTCATATGGCAAGCTGTTTAATCCTGGAATCATTTTTGTGAGCCTCCTTTGAACCGTCTCCAGTGTCAGCACATCCTTTCCAAGATGAGGGGAGCAAAACTGCTCAAATACTCTGAGGCCTCAGCACTTTTACTTCTGACTCAGTCTGGGTAACCTCCAACTGGATGTCATGAACATTAATTTCTCCTACATCTGATAATTTCTTCCTCCTCCCCTTTCCTTTTTTTTTCATTCCCCATTGTGGCTTCCCTCTTACACCTCCAGCCGATCACCTCTCTCTGGTGCTTCCCTTTCTCCCAAGGTCCACTCCCCTGTCCTGTCAGATTTCTTCTTCAGATCTTTACCTTTCCCACCTATCGCTCCTCGCTTCATACTTCACCCCCACCCATTTACCTCTTCCCTCACGTGGTCTCAACCTATCATCTGCCAGCTTTTTCTACTTCCCCTCACCTTATCCTGGCTTTCTTCCCCTTCCTTTCCAGTCCTGATGAAGGGTCTCGGCCCAAAACATTGTCTGTTTATTGCTCTGCATAGATGCTGCCTGACCAACTGAGTTCCTCTAGATTTTGTTTTGTGTTAACGGTTTACAACCCACCTTGCATTAACATATCTCTTTTGCGCTAAAGTGACTCGGTTGTCTTCATGGGATCTTTCTTCCACAGTGTTTGCATTCCTCCAAAAGCTGGTGAATCTGTGGGAATTGGTTGGTATACAGGAGGGGAGCTTGTGGATTTGAGATCTTGAAAGCCAGGTACTTTGTTCCCAGGGCAGCTCAAGGTGACAGGGACCTGAAAGAGTGGTTGGAGAAACACATACAAAATGCTGGAGGGACTCAGCAGGTCGGGCAGCATCTGTGGAAAGAAATAGTCAATGTTTCAGGCTGAGACCCTTCTTCAGGACTGAAAAGGAAGGAAATGAAACCAGAAGAGAGTGATTAGTTTTACTTGTCACAGGTATATCAAGACATAGTGTAATGTGTTGTTTAAATCAACAGCCAACACAGTATGCGGATGTGCAGGGGGCAGCCTGCACATGTCACCGTGCCCACAACTTACTAACCCTAACCTGTATGTCTTTGGACCGTGGGAGGAAACTGGAGCACCTGGAGAAAATGTGTGCAGTCATGGAGCAAACATACAAACTCGTTACGGGCTGTGGTGGTAATTGAACCCAGCCTTGCAGCTCACTAAAGAGCTGCATTGCAGTGGGCCAAGGGTTAATGTTGGTAACATGATGCTGAAGGACATCCATCTGTCTCCACAAATAATTGAACATCGAGTACAGAGTTTAAAAATGTGCTTCCCCATAAAAGGCTCTGAGTTTGCGTCTGAGGGGGAAAGAAAATCAGAATTTTGCAGTCTGAGTACCCGCTGTTCTTTTTTCAAAGTTAACTTGCAGGTTGAGTCAGTGGTAAGGAAGGAGAATGCAATGTTAGCATTTAGTTTGAGAGGACAAGAAGATAAAGCAAGAATATTACACTGAGGCTTTGTGAGGCATTGGTCAGACCTCACTTGAGCTGTTTTGGGCCCCTTATTTAAGAAAGGATGTACCAGCATTGGAGAGAGTCCAGACGAAAATGATCCTAGGTATGAAAGGGTTAAGGTATGAGGAGTGTTTGGCTCTGGGCCTCAGGAGTTTCAAAGACTTGGGGCGGTGGGGGGGGGGGGGTGATCTCATTGAAACCTATCAAATGCTGGAAAGTCTAATTGGTGGATGTGGAGAGGATGTTTCTTCCAATGGAGCAGTCTAAGACCAGAGAACAGATGAGGAATTTCTTTAGCCAGAAGGTGATAAATTTATGGAATTCATTGCCACAAATGGCTGTGGAGGCCAAGTCATTGGGTATATTTAAAGCAGAGATTGATAGGTTCTTGATTAGTCAGGGCATCAAAAGTTACGAGGAGAAAGCAGGAGAATGAGGTTGAGGGGAAAATAAATCAGCTATGATGGAATGGCGGAGGAGACTCGATGGGTCAAGTGGCCCAATTTGCTCCTATGCCCTTGAGTTTTTGTACTGTCCTGACTCCCATCACAACCAACTTTTATTGCCTATCCAGAAAAGCTTCCCTGTACTGATGGGGTTGTCAGCTGTGAATTAGCCAGTGCTCTGGGTCACAGTTCCAGTGATCACCAATTGGGGTTCAATTCCCTCCTGAGTTTGGTCATTCTCCCTATGGCCTCATGGATCTCCTCCAGGTGCTCTAGTCCCCTCTCATTCCAGACACACGGGTTAGGGCCGGTGAATTGGGGGCATGATGTGTTGGGGTTGGAAGTGTGGCGACACCTGCTGGCCACCACCAGTACAGTCTTTGTTGATTTGACTTGACACACGAATGGCACATTTCACTAGGGTTCGACAAAGCTAGTCTTTAATCTTTAGTGCTTGTGGTGAGAAGCCACCTAACCAAATGATCCAACACACATTTCTCTCTGGTGACTGAGCTGGCGGGGTTGGACTGGTGAACAGATTGCACAGCTTCGAGTTTGTGTACCTTGTGACAAATGACTGTAATCTGTACTGGGCAGACTGGTGTGATCAGGACTTTTGGCTGTCCACTCTAACCCCCCCATCTAGTATGGGGGAGCTACTGCGCAGGATCGAAGGAAGCTGCAGAGAGTTGTGAACTCAGTCAGCTCCATGGTGGGTACGAGCCTCCTTGGCATCCAGGACATCAAGGAGTGATAACTCAAAGGCGGCATCCATCATACAGGAGCCCCATCACCCAGGACATGTCCTCTTCTCATTGCTACCATCAGGGAGGAGGTACAGGAGCCTGGAGGCACACACACAGCGATTTAGGATCAACTTCCCCCTCTGCCATCAGATTTCTGAATGGACATTGAACCCGTGAACACTACCTCCATATTTTATTTCTTGCATGACTTATTTAAATATTTAATAGAAAAAAACAAATAGTGTGTGTATATATAAATATATGTATACACGTATATACATATATAAAATATGTGCTGTTGCACATGATGTATGCCAGTGATATTAAAACTGGTTCTGATCAGTTTCGAAATTAACCCCCCCCCCCCCCCACCCCCAGCTGTCTTGTTTAAGCCTTGTTTAACTTTGGACTGGTGTCTTAGAACCCTTAAGGTAGATTTTATGGTTTTCAGATGAAGTGTATAACTGCTCCCCAGAACACTCCATCAACTCCACTTGGTGTAGCTCAATTGCATCAATCTCCACCGTTCCAGGGAAAACAGACCCGGCTTTTCCTAATAACCAATTGCTCAGTTGGGAAGGAATGGTAAGATTGCAATGAAGGTGGAGCATCATTATGTGCTGTGTTGTATGACACGGGCGATTATGGTCTTTGACCGTGATTTTTCGTGGCAAATTCTTCTACGAAGAATTCTTCTTCTGGGCAGTACCTTTACAATACAGGTGACCCCAGCCATTATCAATACTCTTCAGAGATTGTCCGCCTGGTGTCAGTGGTCACATAACCAGGACTTGTGATCTGCACCGGCTGCTCATACGACCATCCACCACCTGCTCCCATGGCTTCAGGTGACCCTGATCAGGTGCTAAGCAGGTGCTACACCTTGCCCGAGGGTGACCTGCAGGCTAGCGGAGGGAAGGAGCACCTTACACCTCCTTTGATAGAGACGTATCTCCTCCCCGATACCCAGATGATGGCTCAGCCGTCCTCTAAGAGCTGAATAGGTTCCTTAGCTTGGCTCTTTCAAGTAGAGTTTGAGTGCTGGTCATTTAATCAGAGTGCATCTTTCAGAACCTGAATCAGGTTTAGTGTATTTTGAGAAATTTGTTGTTTTGCAGCTGCAGTACAGTGCAATACATTAAAATCACTAAAGTTAGACCGTGAAATATTTTTTAAATGGTGCAGAAAAAATTGAGGTGTGTTGATGGATCATTTAGAAGTCTGATGGTGTAGGGGAAGAAGCTGTTCCTAAAATGTTGTGTACATTGTCTTTGGGCTTCTGTACCTCGTCTCTGGTGGTAATGAGGGGAGGGCATGCCCTGGTTGGTGGGGTTTCTTAATGGTGGATGCCGCCGTTCTGAGACTTCACCTTTTGAAGATGTCATCAGTGGTGGCCTGTTGCCCCGATGGAACTCAACAACCCTCTGCAGCCTCTAGTGATCCTTCATACCAGACAGTCTGACAGCTCTGTAGAAACTCGAGTCTCTGGTGACGCATTTGATGCAATACATCAATCTCCTATTGTAACTCCGTCACTTTTAAAGGAAAATGACAAAGAAAAGCAAAGTAATGTGGTGTTATTGGGTTCACGGTCAGAAATCTGACGGCTTTTCGATGCTTGGGTAAAAGCATTGATCCAACTTTACCAGTGGCAATTTTAACTTGCTCTCTTCACCCTGTATGCCCTGGCCTCAGTTACATTATCACAGAACATGGGAAATTGCAGCAGACTACAGACCCTTCAGCCCATGATGTTGTACCGAAGCTTTAACCTACTCTCAGATTAATCTAATCCTTCCCTCCTACATTGCCCTCCCTTTTCAGATCATCTGTGTGCCTATCTAAGAATTTCAATCGAGGTTTGATGGCTTCCAACCCGATGGCATGCAGATCAATTTCTCAAACTTCCAGTAATTGCCCCCTCTCTCCTTCCTCAT
Source organism: Hemitrygon akajei (assembly GCF_048418815.1). Taxonomy (NCBI): domain Eukaryota; kingdom Metazoa; phylum Chordata; class Chondrichthyes; order Myliobatiformes; family Dasyatidae; genus Hemitrygon; species Hemitrygon akajei. The sequence continues at coordinate 217,308,352 of NC_133124.1, read as the reverse complement.
TAACTACTTGCTGTTCCCTTCTCTCATCTTACCTGCCCATCGCCTCCCTCTGGTCCTCCTCCCCTTCCCTTTCTCCCATGTTCTTCTACCCTCTCCTATCAGATTCCTCCTTCTCCAGCCCTTTACCTCACCCCCCTCCTCTCTCCTGGTCTCACCTGCCACCTTGTACTACTTCCTCGCTTCCCCTCACCTTCGTACTCTGACTTCTCCCTTTGCTTTCCAGTCCTGATGAAGGGTCTCGGCCTAGAACTTGCTCGTCCATAGATGCTGCCTGGCGTGCTGAGTTCCTCCGGCATTTTGTGCGTTGCTTTGGATTTCAAGAATCTGCAGATTTTCTTCTGTTTAAGAGTTTCTTAAATATTCTGGGGAGGGTGGGGGGGGGAGGACATAGTGAGGTGGGTGCATTGGCCACACAGCCTGTACCTCTGTCCCTAGCAGCATGTTCCATACACCCCCCACCCCCCCGCAGTTTAAAAAAAATCAACTACCTCTGACATCCCCTCCCTTGTATGGTTCCTCCAATCACCTTTAAATTATGCCCCCTCTTATTAGAGGATGTAAATTTGTGGTGCGGGATCCGAGGGGTAACCCTTTACGTGTTCCCGGGACTTGTATTTGCAATTTGTCTTTTGCACAATGGCTGTCAGTCTTTGTTCATGTGTAGTTCCTACTGCGTTTCCTTTTCCTGTAACTGCCTGCAAGAAAATGAATCTTCATGCATATGATGGCATGAATGTATTTTGATCAATTTATTTTGTACGTGGTATTTTTTCCACCCAGGGTGTGGTGAATACCTGGGACATTGTCGGAGAGGCAGAATCAGAACTACTGATGACGTTTAGCACGAGTCACCTGGGAGTTGAGGGCTGTGGATCAAGTTGGGATCAGACAGATGGGTACTGGCTGGTTGGTGTGCACATTGTAGACTGAAATGCCTGCTTCCATACTGTATTAATCAGGCTTTCCTGACCAAAATTGAGTCTTGGTCAGGAAAGCAAGACCTCTACAGCCCTGGGGAAACACTGAAATTTCAATGGGTCCATGTTGTAAGGGATTATTATGCAAAGGGCATTAATTGTCACCCCTTAAATTTCCAGAGGAAAGCTCAAGCAAGACTTTCCACGTACCGAAAATTATGACCCACAAGAGGACTTCGAGTGCAGACACCAAGCAGGTGAATTTAACGCCATCGGCCACGGGGAAGAAAGAAGCTCCTTCGTTTTTCGGTGGCTTGAGACCAAAGAGTGACCCGATGTCACAGTCCAATCTCTGCATTAATGGCAGCCATGTTTACAACGAGGAGCGGAATCCCATCGCTCACTCGAAGCCAAGGAGTGATCCCAAGCTGATGTCAAACAGTCAGTTCTACGCCTCCCTGGAGGACCTGTCGTCCAAGTCGACCACCCCCTCAGCTGAGACGAGCAGCGGACTCTCGTTTGGTGTCCAAGTGCTGAAATCTACGACCCCGTCAGCCTCCCAGAGCTTTGGGAGCACGGGCGACCTGACCACCCAAAGGTCTGACCAGCTGAAGGAGAGAGATGTTAGTCTGCCCCGGAGCCCCGAGAGGGAGCAGTCAGCAGGTAAAAACACTGACACAGTGAATGTCGTCGGGGGCAGTACCAAGTCACTCAACCCTTTCGAGGACATGGCTGAAGAGGAGGAGGAGAAGAAAGTTCAGCCCACTCCAGAGGTTGAAGCAGTGACCAAAAAGGAGGAGCCCAAACGAGGTGGCATATTACCTCTGTTCTCCAGGAAGACCGAAGCTGTCAAGGCTTCTGGAACCAAGGACTCGCAGAACCCCTTTGACACGGCAGAGGCGAAGAAACCACCAACCTCCTTGTGGGGAAACAGGACAGCTGCTGTCAAACCCAAGTAAGTCTGGCAAATGTGATCACAAAGTGAAAACAAATCTCTACAAAGTGATCTAAATTACAAATACAAAACACAATTGATTGTATAAGTATTCTCCCACTTCAAGTCAGTATTTAGTAGATGCACCTTTAGCAGCAATTGCAGCCTTGAGTCTGTGTGGATCGGTCTCTATCAGCTTTGCACATCTGGACACTGCTAGTTTTCCCTAATTTTCTTTACAAAACTGTTCAAGCTCTGTCAGATTGCATGGGGATCGTGAGTGAACAGCCCTTTATAAGTCCAGCAACAAATTCTCAATTGGATTGAGGTCAGGACTCTGACTTGGCCACTCCAGGACATTATCTTTGTTTTTAAGCCATTCCTGTTGGTAGAAAAAAAGAGGATGTCCTGGGAGATGGGGGGTCCTTAATGAAGATTAATTATGAATTTTAAATAGTTGTCCATATTGACTGAAATGCTTCTCTTTCCTACTGTTGCCCAACTTTGTTCCCCGTCATTGATCAGGCATTGCTGTCGCTGGTAAAATCTGCATTTATTGATCTTTCCTTGACCTGCCTGGTAAGGTAATGGAAGGTTTTTATTTGGACAATGCATGCACTGTAAGTCTGGCACAGTGCAGTGCTCAGCATAATGCTGTTACGGTGCAATAGAATAGACCTGGGCTCAATTCTGTAAGGAGTTTGTATGTTCGCCCCTTGACCGTGTGGGTTTCCTCCCAAATTCCGCAGAAGCAAGTTGTGGACGTGCTGTGGTGGGGCTTGCGGGCTGCCCTCGGCATACCCTCGGACTGTGTTGGTCGTGGACGCAGTTGATGTTTTTCAATGTACAAGTGACAGTGATAATCTAATCATAAGTGCAGTCTGCTGCGGCTTTCTCCTGCCACCGTTAAACCACATCAGAATCAAGTTCAGGTGAAAGTGTTTACAGCATATTTAAAATATTGCCTCCACAGCTGTGAAAATATGCAGAATATTAAATAGTCTCAGTAAAAATAGAAGCACAATCATGTTTTTTATCACTGACACTTAGTGACCACCTTAGTACGTCTTGTTAATGTAAGTATCTAATCGACCAATCACGTGGCAGCAACTCATTGCATAAAAGCATGCAGACGTAGTCAAGAGGTTCGGTTGTTGTTTGGACCAAACATCAGAATGGGGAAAGGAATGTGATCTTAGTGGCTTTGACTGTTGGTGCCAGATGGGAAGGTGTGAGTATCTCAGAAACTGCTGATCTGTTGGGATTTTCAGGCACAGAGTTTACAGAGAATGGTGTGGAAAAGCAAAATCCTTGTTAATGAGAGAGGTCAGAGGAGAATGACCAGACTGGTTCAAGCTGACAGTAACTCAAATGACTATGCACTACAATAATGTGTGCCGAAGAACATCCCCGAATGCACAACACATTGAAGACCACACTGAGTTCCACTCCTGCACTTGATAGTGGTCACAGGGAGTATGTAGTGATTTTATTTTTGTTTTGCAGCAACTGTACAGTGCAAAATATAAACTATAAATCACAGTAAGAAATGTAGTTAATAAAAATGTAAAAATGCATGCAAAAAGGTTCATTGTCTCGTCAGAAATCTGGCAGAGGGGAAGCTGTTCCTAAAATGTTGAGTGTGTGCCTTCAGGCTACTGTCCCTCCTTCCTGATGGTAGTAACGAGAAGAGGGCATGTCCTGGGTGGTGTGTGTCGGTGGGGGGGGGGTCCTTTAATGAGGGATGGTAGAGTTGTACAAAATGCTGGAGGAACTCAGCAGGTCAGGCAGCACCTATGGAGAGGAATAAAAGAGATTGTTTTGGCCCGAGGCACTTCATCAGCAGAATCTCTTGTGTTAATAATGGATGATGCATTTTTGAACCATTGCCTTTTGAGGAGTTGTCCCTAATGTGACAACATTAACACCTAATTGACTTTAACTGTGGAGTGAATAACACTAACACCTAATTGACTTTAACTGTGGAGAGAATGGTGGGTGAGTGGAATTTGGCAAGTTTTATCAAATACAGTTTCTGTGTTTTTTCTTGTATCATGTCAAAACCTTTAGCGGCACTGGTTTGGTTATTTTCTCCCAGTTTGTTTGTTTTCCTGCTTGTGGAGTGACATTCCTTTGAGTGGATTGCCTTTTGAAGGAGGTCAGTATTTGAATCAGTGAATATTCGATCTGAGAGGGAGGAATAAATGAGATGGTGAGCTGGGCAAAATAAACCCATCACCAGCACATCCACAGATCCACAAAGGAATCCACAGGCGTTAAATTTTCAAGCGGAGTTGAGGGATTTCTTTAGCTGCTGGGTGGTAAATCTGGAATTCAATGCCACAGGTGACTGTGGAGGCCAAGTCACTGGGTGTATTGAAAGCGGAGTTTGTTAGGTTCTCATTAATCAGGGTGTCATTGTTTATGGGGAGAAGGCAGGAGAATGGGGATAATAAATCTGCCATGATGGAATGGCAGAGCAGACTCAATGGACTAATTCTGCTGTGTCTTGGCTTTTAGTTCTTGTAAATGGTTCCTCTAACTTTACATGCTTTACCTTGTACTTTAAAATATAATTCTTTATTCTTGTTGAATGTTTTGTTGCATGTCACACATTGGCTCATACACCACAACAATTTCCTATTGCACGTAAGTGTATGGCGAATGAAGCTGATCGATCCTTTCCCTACGTTTTTCTACTAGGGACTCTGCATACCCTTGACAGTACTGGTAATAAAGATTATTTTGTTTAATTGACTAGGGGAAGTCTTGACGCTCTCCCTAAACTTGCCTCAGGGACGGTGATGCTTCACCCAGCTGACTGGTGTTTTGTCCTCTTTGCAGACTGGACGTGTCTCCAGAGGCCGAAACCAAAGCCAGCTCCTTGTCATCTCCTTTGCTTACAGAGCCCTGCTCTCCTTCCTTTCCTGCTGTGAGCGATCCCTTTAGCTTGGCTCCTGCTATAGGTTTGAATGGCTCTGCCTCTTCCAGCCTCCATTTGACCTATAGCCCAGCTGCACAACCTCTACACTCTTCGTTGAATGCCAAGTTGGACTCGGTGGGATCTTCATCTTGCGCAGACGAGTTCCAACTCTCACCTTCGCCTCTGCCTTCTGCTTGTGGCTCCTCTCCCCCTTCCACCTCCTTAGACACCCAAACCAGCCAGTTCCCCACTGAGTTTGTCATGGGACGATCTGAGGAAGCTGAGGTGCCATGCATGCAGAGCAGCAAGACGTCGGCTCAGTGCTTGTTCCAGGAGCTGACTGGAAGGAGCGTTGGCGAAGATTGGCCCAACAGCGCAGTTGAGCAATGTGACCTGTCTCAAAGTTCTCCAATTGAAATTATTCCAGAAGGCAGGTTAGAAAACACTGAAGAAGTTGGGGGTGGAGGTAGTGAAGAGGAGATGGAGATGCCTGGGAGTATGGCTTCACAAGGAGAGGTGTCTATGGATCCTTTGCCCTTGATCAACTTCGACCCTATGTCAGTGTCAGAAGCCAGCCAGCCTTTGGAACCACCCAACATCTCACCCTGCAGCAGCTTGTCCAGTTCAGATGTACAGTTGGTCCAGGGGGAGAAGGTTCTGCCAATTCCTGCACCAAGAAAATTAATGGCGATGAACCAAGCCAGTGATGGCTTATTGCAACCTTCAGAGGGACAACTGTTAGAGGACTTGATCTCCTTTCAGTGGAAAGACGAACACGAGGAGATGGCGGTAGGGTCCGCTGAGGGTGGAGAGACTGACCCCACTTTGGCAGTGGGGAATTCTGTTTATGACTTGTTGACTGGCCAAGGGGAAGGTGGCTGTGGTGGAACGCTGGTAGCTGAGCTTGAGCCCTCCACCATTTTGAGGGCTGGTTCTTCAGAGGCGATCACCGACCCTCTGGTCCCCATGGTGGAGGAGATGGACGTAAACATGGGCAGTCCTTCCAGTCTGGGGACTGGCGGGCAGCTGGAAGTTTCTACAGAAGATGCTTTTACGATGGAGCAGGCAGAGGCTGGTAGTCAGTCGCCATCTCTGGGGCCTCCAACCCCACCTGCTGTGACCCTGGCTTGGGAGGTAGAAGAACAGAGTCCTTTTGCCCTGAAATCAGATCAAAACCAGATCATCACTGATTCCAGTGACCTGGGCAGCTCGCAGTTTGTGATGATGGAGACTAATGAGAGCGAAGCCCACTTGCAGGAGTTGGATAATGAAAGTCAAAGTGACAATGAAGTGACCTTGAGTGAATTTGAGGGGGAGCCTTTTGATCAGAGCACAGATAAAAGTAAAGGAACAGCTCTTCCTGATAAAAACGACAGTGAAAAACTATCCGTGAAAGCTAATTTTGGGAATCCAGAGCTAACAGCTGATGTTATCGAGCCAAATATTTTGGATGTTGGCCATGGTTTGCACTTGAATGAAGGGCCTTTCACTGATCAAGAATTGCAGACTTCTGCGAGTTCGGCAGTGGCTTCCTCGAGTTCTTCCCAGCTGGTTGAGTCCATTGACTTTGTTTCTGGAGAGGTTGGGGCTTCTCCTACACCTTTGGATTCTGTTGGGCTCTTGGTTCCTCCTCTGTCTCCGTCCGCTTTGTTGCAGTCCGCTTGCCCTGCGCCCGATGATCCTCCTCCAGCTGGGAGTTCTCACGAAGCAGAGAGCTCTGGCCAGAAGAAGCTGCTTCAGGTAAAGGTTTTGCCTACAGAGACGCAACCAATTCCCTCACAAAGCAATGGGTCAACAGTGCCTTCCAAACACAGGTGAGGGTTTGAGCTACCCTAAGCTCAAATTTCTTAAATGTTTTGTCTCAATATGGAATATGGTGGTTGTTTTGTGTTGAGTTGGAAAGAAGGATTAATTTTTATAATTTAAATTCTCAGCTGAGGTGGAATTGGGAGAAGCTTTTGTTTTCTTTCATAGGATATGCATTTGATGGGGGCAAAGCCTGAAGGAATGGTAGTGCAATGTAGCAGGTTAGCGTAATCTCTTTATAGTGTCAGGGTTTGATTCCTGCCACTGGCTGTAAGGAGTTTGTACATTATCCTCGTGACCATGTGGCTTTCCTGTGGGTGTTCCGGTTTCCTCCAATATTCCAAAGATGAGAGTTTGTGTTGTTCTCCTGCCACAATGAGAAGAGGGAATGTACTGGGTGATGGGGTCCCTAATAATTGTTGCCTTTCTGAGACACCGCTCCTTGAAGATGCCCTGGGTTCTACAAAGGCTAATGCCCATGATGGAGCTGACTAATTTTGACAACTTTCTGTAGCTTTTCCGGTCCTGTGCAGTAGACCCCCATACCAGACAGTGGTGAAGCCTGTCAGAATGGTACATCTAATGGTTGACAGACCAAATCTCTTCAAATTCCAAATGAAATATAGCTGCTGCCTTGTTGTCTTTATAGCTGCATTGATATCTTGGGACCAGGCTAGATCCTCAGATCTTGATACCCAGGAACTTGAAATTTCTCACTCTCTTCACTTCTGAACCCCCCCTGAGGATTGGTTTAGATTCCTTTGTCTTCCGGAAGTTCACAATTAGCTTTTTTGTCCTACTGACATTGAATGCAAAGTTGCCCCGACACCACTCAACTACTGCAATATCTTGCTCCTGTATGCCCTCATTTCTATCTGAGATTCTACCAACAATGGTTGTATCATCAGCAAATTTGTAGGTGGTATTTGAGCGATGCCTAGCCACACAGTCATGGGTATAAAGAGAGTAGAGCAGTGGGCTAAGCACACACCCCTGAGGTACACCAGTGTTGATCGTCAGCGAGGAGGAGATATTATCACCAATCTGCACAGATTGTGGTCTTCCGGTTAGGAAGTCAAGGTTCCAATTGCGGAGGGAGGTACAGAGGCCCAGGTTCTATAATTTATCAGTCAGGGTCATGGGAATGATGGTGTTAAAAGACTGAGCTATAGTCAGTGAACAGCATCATGATGGGCTGAATGGCCTAATTCTGCTCCAATGTTCTGGGGTCTTGTGATGAAACTGTAGTGCTGTGTTGCCGTACTACCCCTCTGAGAAGAGAAGTTACTGATATTTCAGATCGGTAAATGGGGAAGAGATGACGAGGTTAAAATACTCTCTACTCTGGATCTATACAAGTTTTAGATAACATGCCATTACAACAGACTTCCAAGAAAGCAGAGGTACTTGTGTGCTGGTCCCAGGTCAGGTCCTCTGACGTGATAACACCAAGGAATTTAAAGTTACTGACGCCCTCCAACTCCGATCCTCTAATGAGGGCTGGCTCATGGACCTCCAGCAGTCAGAGCTTGTGGGTAGTGTGTTTATGCACATCATTTTGAATAAGCCATTCTTTGGCTTTTCTTGGAGAGGGTATTGAATGTGCTCTTTCTGCCCAGATGGTTTTTATTTTAATTACTTATCCTGTTCTGTGTGGGTTGATCACCCTTCCAAAATCTTAGTCCCATTTGATGCATGAGTGCTTGATTTGCCTCTTGGTTGTTTTTTTTTGCTTTAATTCTGACCCAGAGGCAGTTGGGGAGATGTCTAGACCTGTGGTTCGTAGCACTAAGCTGCAGTAGTTCAACATGCAAATTCAGGCTTCGGGCCCTGCAGGGTGTACTGCTGCTTTGTAGTTCCAACTATCCTGGTTAGAATCAGGTTTGTTATCACGGATGTATGTCATGAAATTTGTTGCTTTGTGGCAGCAATACAGTGCTATAAATTTCAATTTGAAATGTTTTAAAGTGCAAAAAAAAAGCGGTGTTTATGGGTTCAATGTCTGTTCAGAAATCGGATGGTGGAGAAGAAGCTGTTCCTGAGTCATTGAGTGTCTCTCTTCAGGCTCCACCTTGATGGTAATAATGTGAAGAGGGCACGTCCCGTGTGGTGGGGCGTTTGTGTTTCATTGTTTACTTTCACATACAGGTGCAATAAAAACTTGCAACAGCATCATTTAAACAAGAACAGGCAAGAACAGGAAGACAGGTTACTATCTGAATGGTGTCAAGTTAGGAAAAGGGGAAGTACAACGAGATCTAGGTGTCCTTGTTCATTGGTCACTGAAAGTAAGCATGCAGGTACAGCAGGCAGTGAAGAAAGCTAATGGCATGTTGGCCTTCATAACAAGGGGAGTTGAGTATAGGAACAAAGAGGTTGTACAGGGCTCTGGTGAGACCCCACCTGGAGTACTGTGTTCAGATTTGGTCTCCAAATTTAAGGAAGGACATTCTTGCTATTGAGGGAGTGCAGCGTAGGTTCATGAGGTTGATTCCTGGGATGGCGGGACTGTCATATGTTGAAAGATTGGAGCGACTGGGCTTGTATACACTGGAATTTAGAAGGTTGAGAGGGGATCTGATTGAAACATATAAGATTATTGGACATGCTAGAGGCAGGAAACATGTTCCCGATGTTGGGGGGAGTCCAGAACCAGAGGCCACAGTTTAAGAATAAGGGGTAGGCCATTTAGAACGGAGTTGAGGAAAAATTTTTTCACCCAGAGAGTTGTGGATCTACGGAATGCTCTGCCTCAGAAGGCAGTGGAGGCCAATTCTCTGGATGCTTTTGAGAAAGAGTTGGATAGAGCTCTTAAAGATAGTGGAGTCGAGGGATATGGGGAGAGGGCAGGAACGGGGTACTGATTGTGTATGATCAGCCACGATCACATTGGATGACTGGCTTGAAGGGCCAAATGGCCTGCTCCACCTATTGTCTAAACAGCATTCACAATAAAAACATAAATTTTAGTATTATACAATAATTTTGTAATAAATATAATTGGAACAAAAACACTCAGTGTTAGGACACACGGGATTCTGCACATGTTGTAAATCCCAGCAGCATGCACAATGCTGGAGGAACTCAGCAGATCGGGCATTGTCTGGCTGATGAAAGGTCTCGGCTCAAAACTTTGACTATTTATTCCCCTCCACGGATGTTTCCTGAGCTGTTCTTTCATTTTAGTTTGGTGTTTAAATTGAGTTTTGTCAGTTGGTTCAGAAGCTGAATGGTTGAAGGGAAGTATCTGTTCTTGAACCTGGCGGTGTAGGACTTCAGGCTTCTGTACCTCCTGCCTGATGGTGGCTGTGGGAAGATGGTGTGTCTTGGCTGGAGGGGATCTTTTGGATTTGTGTTTCCTGAGGCAGTGCCCCCTGTGGGTACAACAGATGGTGAGGAGCCCGTGATGTATTGGGGTGAATCCGCCACCTTCTACAGCTTCTTGTGTTCCTGGGCATTCGAATTACCATCCTAGACCACGGGACAGTCAGCTGAGTGTAGACTTGACAAGAGCTTAAAGCTGGACAAACCTGAGGCATCTGAATCTACATAAATGAAAAGAGGCCCCTACAGGGACCTAATGCCTCCAATAGTTGTGTGTCTTGGTGACTAGAGAGAGATCCACATATTGAAGTTTGCTGATCATAACCACAAGCACGTCAGAAAGAGCATCGATGGAAACAGTACTGAGTATCAATGTTTGGGGAAGTCCATAAAAATGACAGAACATTGCTTCCAGCTATTGACTTTAAGGATTGGATTTATTTGTCACATGTACAGTACGTCTATCAAAGCTGTGAAACGTGTCATTTTGTGTCAACGGCTGACACAGTCCGAGGATTATAGTGGTGCCAAGTTTCCGATGACAACGTCGCAGGACTGCAACTTAATACCCCTCACCTGTACTGTACATCAGAATCAAACTTACTAACTTACTACCCCTCACCTGTACTGTACATCAGAATCAAACTTACTAACTTACTACCCCTCACCTGTACTGTACATCAGAATCAAACTTACTACCCCTCACCTGTACTGTACATCAGAATCAAACTTACTACCCCTCACCTGTACTGTACATCAGAATCAAACTTACTACCCCTCACCTGTACTGTACATCAGAATCAAACTTACTACCCCTCACCTGTACTGTACATCAGAATCAAACTTACTACCCCTCACCTGTACTGTACATCAGAATCAAACTTACTACCCCTCACCTGTACTGTACATCAGAATCAAACTTACTACCCCTCACCTGTACTGTACATCAGAATCAAACTTACTACCCCTCCCTGTACTGTACATCAGAATCAAACTTACTACCCCTCACCTGTACTGTACATCAGAATCAAACTTACTACCCCTCACCTGTACTGTACATCAGAATCAAACTTACTAACTTACTACCCCTCACCTGTACTGTACATCAGAATCAAACTTACTACCCCTCACCTGTACTGTACATAAGAATTGGGCTTAATATCACCGGCATGTGTCATGAAATTTGTTGACTCTGCGGTAGCAATACATAATAAGAAAAAACGGGATTACAGTAAGTGTGTATATGTTAAATTAGTGTAAAATAGAAATTAAAAGTAGTGAGATAGTGTTCATGGCCATTCAGAAATCAGCTGGCAGAGAGGAAGAAGCTGTTCCTGATTCGTTAAGTGTGTCTTCAGGCTTCTGTACCTCCCTGATGTTAGCAATGAGAACAAGGCATGATCTGGGTGATGGATGCTGCTCACTGAGGGACCACTCCCTGACGATGTTCTGGATACTACAGAGGCTAGTGCTTATGAAGGAGCTGACTGAGTTTAGAACTCTCTGCAGCTTGCTTTAATCCTGTGTCGTCAACCCCCCCCCCCCCCCCGCCCCCCCCCCCCGCCCAAAGACAGTTGGAACGCTCTCCACAGTGCATCTGTAGAAATTTAAGCGGTTTTGGTGACACGCCAAATCTTCTCAAACTCGGAGGAAAATGAGGGAAACCCGGATCGGAGGGAACCCAGATAGTCAGGGGAGAACGTACAAACTCCTTGCAGGCACCTGCAGGAATTGAACTCATTGTGATTGTTGGCATTGTTGTAATGAGTTATGCTGACTAATCATCCTTTAATGCTGTGCCACTTTAAATAGTGGTCTAAAGCAGGGGTTCCCAACCACTTCTGCCATGGACCAATAACATTAAGCAAGGGAGCCATGGGGCCCAGGTTGGGAAGTCCTGGTCTAAAGCTGTACACGCACAGCGTGAGTAGATTTGGAAAAGTTGTTGTTTTTTAATCTAGAGGAGTAAGTGAATTGGAGACTGCAACAGCTGGGATGTGGAGCAAAAGGTAAGTTGATGGAGGGGCTTTGTGGGTTAGGCAGCATCTTGTGGGGGCAAAGAGTTGAGTCAAGATGCAAGGTGTTGACCTGAAATGTTGACCATCTCTTTGCTTCCAGGAGTTGCTTGATGGGCTGAGTTCCTCCAGTATGTTATTGTGTGGGAGGTCTTGGGTGTAGCACAGCTGTGGAACACCTGGAGATCTGAGCACATCCAAGTATCGAGAGGAGGAGATGATGGCCAAGGGAGTGTGGCTTTGTTATATCAGTTTGTAGCTTGCTGCCAACGACTTGGAGTTTAAACAATGAGAAGATCAGTTGTAATGTAAGGCAGGTGTTCAGCCAATAGGGGATTTTGTGTTCCCTCTTTTTCTGTGTCCAAGAAGATTGTGGTCTAAACGTTGCACGCTTTGTGCTGAGATTTCATTAAGCATCAATTTCTCTAACTTTCTTTCCTCCCCATCCCCATTTCCCTTTCCCAGTTCTGACTCCCCTCTTGCCTCTTCTCACCTGTCTCCCACCTCCCTCTGGGGGCTCCCATTTCCCTTTCTCCCACGGTCCACTCTCCTCTCCTATCAATTCCTCCTCCCTCAGTCCATTGCATCTTCCATCTATCACCTCCCTGCTTCTTTCTTCATCCTCTGCTCACCCACCCACCCACCTCATCTGCTCTTGTAGGTTAATGTAACTGGGAGCAATGTACATAATTCCCAGCCACCAACATTGAGTTGGAGCCTTCGCTTTGAGGCTGGTCTGACACGATAACATTATTATGCAAAAGGTTTTTAGCGTGCTTTTGTTGTGTAGGTTTGGAGTGCAATAAAATGTGTTACTGCTTTTCTTAAACATAAAATACCTCTCTTCATTTTATTTGTGGAAGCCTGCAGTCCTTCACCTTGTATTCTTTCCTCCTCACTCACCTTCGTTTTCTGGCTTTAGCCCCCTTCCTTCCTTCCTAGTCCTGGTGAGGGGTGTCAGCCCAAAATGTTGACTCTTTATTCCTCTCTCTAGATGCTGCCTGATCTGAATTCCTCCAGAATTGTGTGTTTTTTTTTAAAAACCACCATGTTCAGTTGATGGTTAAAGAGAGCCTGTCCTTATTCCATTTGGTCTCCTCTCACCAACGACAAATCTCCTCGCCGCTTTGTACAGTGTCAGTGTTGTGTAGGACAGCACTGAGGTGCAGCAGGGGGTTCGATCCTCACTCTGCTGCTGTCTGTGTGGAGTTTGCATGGTCTCAGAGTATGCATTTTCTGTAAGTGGTTTTCCCCTGGTGAAATGTGGGTTGGTAAGGTTAATTGGTTTGTATGTGTGGTACAGTTGTGTGAGCATTGAACATAGACATCTACAGTACATTACAGGCCCTTCGGCCCACAATGTTGTGTTAACCAAGGAACCTACTCTAAAAACTGCCTAGAATTTCCCTACCCCATAGGCCTGTAAGCTCCATGTACCTATCTAAGTCTTTGAAAAGACCCTATTGTATCCATCTCTCTACCTTCACTGGCAGTGCATTCCACACAACCCACCACTCTGTGTGGGGGAAGAAAACTTGCCTCTGATATCCCCCTTGTCCCTACTTCCAAGCACCTTAAAACTATGCCCCCTCATGTTAGCCATTTTAGCCCTGGGGGAAAAAGCCTCTGACTATCCACATGATCAATGCCTTTCATCACCTTGTAAACCTCTATCAGGTCACTTCTCATCCTCCATCACTCCAAGGAGAAAGGAAAAGGCCGAGTTCACTCAACCTATTCTCATAAGGTATGCACTCCAATCCAGGCAACATCCTTGTAAATCTCCTCTGCACTCTCTGTAGTATCTACATCCTTCCTGTAGTGAGGTGACCAGGACTGAGCATAGTACTCCAAGTGGGTTCCGACCAAGGTCTTGTATAGCTGTAACATTACCTCCGAGCTCTTGAACTCATTCCCATGGTTGATGAACACCATACGCCGCCTTAATAACACCGTCAACCTGCATAGCAGCTTTGTGTCCTATCGACACGGACCCCAAGTTCTCTCAGATCCTCCACATTGCCAAGAGTCTTACCATTAATATTATATTCTGTCTTCAAATTTGACATACCAAATGAGCCACTTCACACTTAATCTGGGCTGAACTCAGCCCAGTGTGGCTGTTAGCAAAACGTTTTGCAGCATCAGTGATTAGGGTTCAATTCCTGTTGCTGCCCGTAAGGACTTTCTACAACCTCCCTGTGACTGCGTGGGTTTCCTTCTGAAGTCCAAAGTCATACAAGTTGGGGGTTAGTGAGTTGTGAACATGCTGTGTTTGCACTGGAAGCATGGAGACACTTGTGGGCTGCCCGCAGCACATCCTTGGGCTGAGCTGGTTGTTGGAAACAATGCACTTCGCCATACATCGGTGTATTTGTGACAAATAAAAGCCAATTTGTAAATCATTCCAGGTTCAGGAGTGGATAGTCAAGAGAATCAGTGCAGAGGGATGGTAGGCTTAATGGGCAACTGGATGAGAATGGGTTACTTTGGAAATCGGTGGGTGGTTTTGTTCTGAGGGTCTGTGTGTCATGATGGGTGAATGGCCTCATTCTGTGCTGTAATGGTAAATTCCCTGCTTAAACTGTTTTTCCAGACCCCACCCGGTGAAGCCCATGAGTTCAGTGGAGACACGATTTAACGCAAGGTCTCCGGAGGAGAATTTGAAGAGCAAGATCAAGAATGTGAATGTATCGGTGACGAAGTCTGCTGGGTACTCATTGGCGGTAAATGAAAATCAAACCCTCAAGGTAAGTGAAGATGGATTAATTTTTAATGACCAATGTGTGAAGGTCATGGTCGCTTTTAGATTCAGATTTGTTTAGATCGAAACACATGTACTTCGATAAATTTACTTTGAACTTGTGTCACCATGTTCAACCCTGAGATTCATTTTCTTGCAGGCATACTCAATAAATCCATGATAGAATAATGACCTTAGTGGAGCCAATGGAAGACCATAATGGGCATTCAACCAGTCTGCAAAAGACAACCAACTGCAAATGCATAAAAGAAAGAATAATAAACAAGCAATAACTATCGAGAACATGAGATGAGTCCTTGAAAGTAGGAACATTTCAACGATGGGGCAAGTGAAGTTATTGCCACTGTTCAAGAGCCTGATGGTTCGGGGTAGTAACCACGCATGAACCTGGAGGTGAGAGTTGGGTCTCTGTGGGTTC
The DNA here is from genome assembly GCF_048418815.1 of Hemitrygon akajei. Classification (NCBI taxonomy): domain Eukaryota; kingdom Metazoa; phylum Chordata; class Chondrichthyes; order Myliobatiformes; family Dasyatidae; genus Hemitrygon; species Hemitrygon akajei. The sequence continues at coordinate 217,293,251 of NC_133124.1, read as the reverse complement.
AGCCAAGTCCATCATGGGTAAAGCCCACTCCTCCATACAGACTGCTGTCACAGCAAAGTAGCATCCATCATCAGGGATCCCCACCACCCAGGGCATGCTCCCTCTTCACTCTTGCCATCAGAAAGAAGATGCAGGAACTTCAGGACTCGCACCACTAGGTTCAGGAACAGTTATTAACCCTCAGCCATCAGGCTCTTGAACCAGTGGGATAACTTCACTTGCCCCATCGTCGAAATGTTCCCACAACTATGGACTCACTTTCAAGGACTCTTTTCCCCTCAGATTCTCAATATTTATTGCTTATTTATTATTAATTTTTGTATTTGCACTTTGTTGTCATTTGCACACTGTACTCAATGATTCTTTTATGGTTCTTGGAGTTGCTAATAATCCCCTCATGAAACAAATCTTAGGGTTGTATATGGTGACATGAATGTACTTTGATAATAAGTTTAGTTTGTGTGGTGACTCTTGTGGGCTGCCCAAAGCACACCGTTGGGTGTGTTGGTTGTTAATGTTCCTATTTGTAACGTTCTGTTTGCCGCCTCTGCTGAGCTTGACGTTAATGTTCTTGCGCTCCACTTCGCAGGATTATGATCCCTCTGATGCGGCAGCTGCCTACTCCCAGCTCACCCACGACGAGCTGATCCAGCTGGTGCTGAAGCAGAACGAGGTGATTGCGAAGAAGGACGGTCACCTGCGGGACCTGGAGAGCTACATTGACAACCTCTTGGTCCGCGTCATGGACGAGACCCCCAACATCCTCAAGGTGGCATAGTAACCCAGCGGGAGGGCACAAAGAGTGTGCGACGGCGAGAAATGCTGCTCTGTGCTCCAAGATAATGTCTTGCACCAACTGCCGACTGACTCATGACCCACAGACTAAACCCAGTGGAGCCTGTGCTCCGTCTTGCATTCCCTTCGAATCCCCTCCATTCGGGTGTTGATCAGGGTGCCTTCTAGAGTCGCACAGCAGTCACTCAAGTCTAGTTGTACTCTGGGATCCCATCACATAGTTACAGTGGCTTAACTGTCTGGGGTCAAAGGGGCAGGAGAAGGGACTCGGGCTGCAGCGGGTAGTCCTGCTCCACCCGTGACCAACCTGGCCACTTACCTCAACATCAGCGTGTTAACGTGATTCCAATTGAGCCCTGAACACTCCTTTGGGCTTTTTTTGCCGTATCGAGTGTAACGGTCAGTACATGCCGCCTTCAACCTGAAAATGTGTGTAACAATTTGTACGTCACCGTGTTACAAGACATCCCATATTGGTATAGATTTACAGACCCGCTTCTGTCACTGGATAGCTTTATTTAAAACACCAAAAAAGAGAATGAATTTTGACATGTTGTAGACAGCCCGACTTTGTGAAGGTAAGCTGCTGGTCAGCTGTGTTGCTGGGCTTTTTAAGTCCTACCTCCCGTGTCAGGGCCGCGTGCAAACCCTGATCTGAAAAGTCACCTGCTCTGTGGGCTTGGAGGGATGGCCAGCACTGACTTTGGGTTGAGTTGTTCTCTGATCTTGTCAATCCATACGCAAACATTTCATCGTCGTACGAGGAGACGTCATCAGAGCGCTGTTAATTGTGGTGTGTCCTCTGGATGCTTGGCATTTATTATCAATCAGCTGATTGGCCATTGTTACAGAAACTCAGTTGTGACGTAGCAATGGGGCCTTGTTGCTGATTGGTTGCGTGGTGAGCTCTGTGCTTTGCCTGGAATTTTGCCCGCACTGGCTTATAAAAGGAAACGAGGTCTTCATGTTTGTTTATAGAACTGTTTGCGGAAAACCACGCTTCTAGGAATGGTGACAAAATGTTTGCAAATGGATTGCCAAGAATGAAGAAGAATTCAACCAGACCATCAACATCCTGAGCTGCACTCTGACTTATTTCCAGTACTGACTTTGCTAACGATCGGGAAGGGAGAAGTTGCACCCCACTGTCACGTTATTCGTCTGAGGAATCTTTGCAGTGGGGGTGAGAGGAGGGGAAAAAATACCTTTTTGGCCTGGTGAGGTGTGTGGTGAGGAAGCAATAACCTGCAGGGTGTTAGGTGGGAATGGATCTTAGCTGCTTCTTGTGACCTCCTGTCTCTTTACCTCGGTGTGGAGATTTTTCCTGTCTTTCTTGAATTCTCTTGAATGCTCTTCCCAGCTGCAAACCTCCTCTAGAATTGGAGTTAAAACCCAGTTTCTAAGTTCCAGGGTCCCTAATTCACCTATTGGGGTCTTTAAATTTACTAGCTAACAAGATCTCTATTTTTCTAAAATCCTACCTTATTGAGTTTGAAAAGCCGCAAAACTGCAGCTGCTGAAAATCTGAGATAAAACCATACATGATGGACTATTGTGTTTGGCAGTTTCTGTAGAGAGAAAGGGGAACTTTCTGGGTCAACTATCTTCCATTGCAGATATTTTTACTTGATAGCACAAGGGGAACATTCATCTTTGGAGATATTTTTGTGATGGAAGAGGGTTTTGAGCCAGTGTTTGCATGTTATTCATCATTATATATGCCTTATCTTATGACATGGGCAATCGTGGTCTAGCCATGACCATGATTATTCTAGGCAAATTTTTCAGTAGAAGTGGTTTGCCATTGCCTTCTTCTGGACAGTGTCTTTACAAGACGGGTGACCCCAGCCATAATCAATACTCTTCAGAGATTGTCTGCCTGGTGTCAGTGGTCGCATAACCAGGACTTGTGATGTGCACCAGCTGCTTATATGACCATCCACCACCTGCTCCCATGGCTTCACATGACCCTGATCGGGGGCTAAGCAGGCGCTACACCTCCAAGGATGTCCCACAGCTAGAAGAGAGAAGGAGTGCCTTACACCTCCTTTGGTAGAGATGTCTCTCCAGTCCGCCACCCTAATGGCATTATAACCCACCCCAAATTGTCCGTGAAGGTGGGGGTGACTTGTTTTCTTCAACAGTTGCAGTTAGTCGAGATGCTTCCAACAGGTCCTGTGGAGGGAGTTCTGGGGTCAAAAACAGTAGCGATATAGAAATAAAGATGAGATTCTGCAGATGCTGGAAATCCAGAGCAACACACGGACAAAGCGTTGGAGGAGCTCAGCAGGCCAAGGCAGCATCTATGGGAATGAATAAATGGTCAGTATTTCAGGCTGAGGCCCTTCATCAGGACTGAAAGGGAAGGGGGAAGAAACCAGAACAAGGTGGGGAGAAGGGTAGCTGGAGGCTGGTAAGTGAAGCCAGGTGGGTGCGGGAGGTTAGGGTGAGGTAAGAAGCTGGGCGATGATGGGTGGATAAGGCAAACGGCTGAAGAAGGAAATTGATAGGAGAGGAGAAATATGAAGAAATGTTGAGGTGCTTGAAGTCGCAGATCTAGTACACACTGGCTGCTATCTTCAACTACTGACTTTCACCACTTAAATGTAAAGTAAGACTTTTAAAACATTGCCAATGGAAAAGTTAACTCACAACAGGAAAAACTCGGCATCATTAATTTCATTCTCTTTCTGGGTTTGAGTTGGGAAGGTAAATGTTCTGCAGATGCTGTAAATCTGAAATAAAAAGCAGAAATGCTGGAGATACTCAGCAGGTCACGCAGCATCTGTAGAGGAAATATCAAAGAGGATTTTTCTCTCCACAGATGCTTTCTATCTCGATATACATGTTCAACACTTTAAAAAAAATATAATTTCAAATTGTGTGCTTGTGGAACTGAAGAATCCCAGATGTTAGTCTGAAGTACAGTTGAATGTAGATTGCCTGCTATTTTGAAAGATTAACTAGACCATTTCTAAGTTAAGGGACATTTTTAATGTTGCAGTGTTGCAAGTGAATGGTTACATGTAGCAGAGATTGGGGAAGAAGAGAGGCTGTACTTCCCCAACCTCAATGCGTTATTCACCCTACCTGTCCAAAGCAATTTCCTTTTAGTCCACCACCTGCGAGGTCGGGGCGACTTGTCAAAGGATGAACAAAGCTACTCAATTGCTTCAATTCCTGTAAATAAATTTGAAGACTTGTGCTTGATGGGAGGGGACACATTCCAATTTGTAGAAATGAATAATTATTTCTGAGACAAATTTTTTAAAAAAGTGTACTTTTTAAATCTGTTGTATTTTGTACTGACTATTTCCTTTTATTTGCCTCCTAAACAAATTGATCCTTCCGTGACCTTGCCTTGGCCATTCCACACAGGTAGATGTTGAACATGGTACTGATCTTTTTTGCTCTGGCCAGCATTTTTGCATTTGGCCACCTGTACAGGTTGATCATTGATCTTCACCTGTCTGCTGCAGTGAACATTTGCTGGGGAGATCACAGCAAGCGGACACTCGGACCACTCTGAACTAGTACGGCAAACCCCAGTTGGGGGCAATAAATGGGGAAGTAAGAATTCAGTGTTCTCAAACTTGATGACCAGAGGAGAGCATCCCACATTGGGTGGGATTTGGAACTCTACAACTTGAGGTCAAGGGTATGATGTGAACCTTTGACATTAATAATATGCATATTTAAAAAAATTAATTTGCCCAAGTAGGGTGATATACTTTAACTAGGTCAGATTTTTACCTCAGTCTGTTTTGGTGATTTATGGCATATGAGATTGACTTGTACAGTAACAGATTATTTGGTAGTTTACCATGGAGATTTAAAAGTGAGCAGGTACGATTGGGGTGCTCATAAATCATCATAATATTTCAGGCTTCAGGGAAGTGTGTGGATTAGTGAAGCTCCCGTGTGGGAGAGTACTCTGAATGAATCCATACATGCCAGTTTTCATTTGACATAAAAGTACGGTATGTTATTTTCAATCACAATTGAATTGTAGATGTAAATAGATCTTTGGTATTCGGGTGCACATATTAAACGATTGACTGAGCAAGCAAGCCAGGACCAGGCTTAGGAGCAATTTTGTGACTTGACAGATAGGAAGGAGCCTGTTTGGCTCAAGGCCACCTTGGTAAGATCGTGGTTGATCTGTGAGCTGACTACATTCCATCTGATGTCAAATTTTGGATTTAAAAAAATCATTTTTTGATTAAGGAAGTATTTCTTTTCCTTGAATTTAATATTTTTTTCTTGCTATTTTATCTTGGATTTATACTGTCTACTGTACTGAGAAAAGGAATAATTCTGTAAGCAAGACATTTTGAAAACCAAGTTTTGTGGTACTTGGGGTGGAGGAATGAGTTTGAATTCCCTTGGAAATCCTCAGTGCTGTTCAATTCAAATTGAGGTCAAGGGTATGAGGTGTTCATTTTGAGATCAAGAATAAAACATTTTTTTTAATAGTTTACACAAGTAGGGTGATAAACCTTTAACTAGATCTGACTTCTAACTAGTTTGGTAATGTACTGCACTTGGAGCCAACTAGATCTGACTAGTTTGGTCATTTACTGCACTTGGAGCCAACTTTTACAGTGACAGATTATTTATTGCTGGGATTGAATATAAATAATATTTACCGTCAGTTGCTTGGAAGCTATCCCAGACTTCTGTCTTAAAGCCTGTTGTCAATCCACACCCTGTCAGCTCCTCTCGGACTTCAAACAAATTGTCCCTAAAATCAACGGTCCAAATTCCTGGTTTGGCCAATCTCTTGTGTTGAACCAAAAGCTCTTTTTTTTTCTCTCTCTCCATTGATTTGCCCTTGTTACATTCCTCATTACCCTGATATTCTACCACTTGCTTATCCACTAGGGGCAATCTATAGTGGCCAATGAATCTCGCAGTGCCTTAGGGATGTGGGAGGAAACCCACGTGGTCATAGGGAGAATGTGCAAATTCCAGCCGGACTGTCTCAGAGTTTGGGATTGGACATGCTTCCCCAGAGCTGTGAAACTCTGCCCCATTGTTCCACCCGATCTCTGTATCCATTCCCTCCATGTTGGACCCCTTACTGTGAGGTCTCCGTTGTATTTTGTGCATATGATGACATCATTGCATGTACTGGCAGTAATTGCATCAGAAGTATTGACCTTTGTTTATCTCATTAGGCAAGAGGCAGAATGCCGGGCAGACGGTTGTCTCCATGTCCTCCGCTGGTATTCGTGACATTGTCTGACTTGCATAATCCATTCCCTGATTCTTCAGTAATGAGGTGTCTTCTTGCCCCAGTACATCCTGTGGGGCTCCTGGTCACACTTGGCAAGTTGATAATCTGCCCATCATCCCATTCTCCTGCACATTTGCCAAACTGCTCTACAACTTCCTAATTTTGTAAATTTCAAATTTAATTTGTCTTACTGACCAACATAATACTCTGGAGAACCCTGTTGTAGTAAACGCCGCTGATGCTATAACATTTTAATAAATCTTCTATGTGTGGCACAGATAAACATGTTTTGGCGCCTAGGTGGATGTGTAAATAGAGCAAAATTTTGATCAACATAGAAATGCTGAGTGAAGATGGATGTTTTATTTTGGGGGGATTCGTTGCTAGACTTTAGGTCTTAAATTCCATCTGATGCCAAATTATCTCGGATTAAATAAATCTGGATTAAGGAAATCTTTTTCTTAGATTTCTCTGATCTGATTTTCCTGCTTTATCTTGGATTCATATTTCCTATTCATCTGAGGAAGATGCTCTCTTCAGCAGAAACCCAGTAATAAATTTGGGAAACTAACTTTTTGTGGTACTTGGGGGTGGAGGGAATAAATTTGAGTTCCCAGGGAAGCCCTTACTAATAACTTGCTTCTTTGTTGGTGATCCAGTGTGTTCAATTAATATTCTGAGTTATATTTTAATATTAATGTTTGAAGAAATTTATTGGAGAACTACAGTATATATTTGTAGAAGATGACTAGCACAATTTATTGATTAATTTGGGGGGGAGAAAGAAAGACTTTGATACTTTAGCATTGCACCCCAGCTTTGTACCTCTGCTTTGACTTGAGGATGACTTCTGCAGAGCAGAGGTGGTGGGTATAAATCGAGCTGCTTTCTGCCTGTGACTCACAGGCAATGGGTTTGTGTACAGTTACCGATGCCAAACTGCATGTTGAACAGTATTGGGGTTGGGTTGCTTGATAATGGGCTGGAGCAGCTCCTTCAGAGGTCAATCTCTGTGAAAGAGCCAGATTGTACCTGGCATCTGAGCTCGTCACCAAGGCTTTCTGATCATCTGTATTGATTTTGTTTGCTGTGATATAGAGTACTATAATCTTGCTGCTGAGTACCTCATTATACTGGATAGGACACTACTGTATAGGATTCTAGGCAAGCTGAAATCTAGTGGCTGGCAATGAGTTCAAGCCACTGATTGGGGAGGGAGGGGGAAGAGAGACGCATATTTCTGCCAGTGTGCAATGATCAAACTGAATCTCAGATCTGTCTTAATAAAAGTTCTCTTCTATTTTGGGCTTCAGAGCCCAAGATTTAAATGGGCTTGGAGCCACTGTCAAAAACAGGAGATTCTGCAGACGCTGGAAATCCAGAGCAACTCACACAAAATGCTGGAGGAACTCGGCAGGTCAGGCAGCATCTATGGAGGGAAATTCAGCCCATATTCCAAGCCAAGACCTTTCATCAGGACTTAACCCAAGAGCAGGTTGCTTCTAGACTTCTGCCACAGACTCTTGTACTCTAGAGCATCAGGCCTCCAAACTTCACTTTCCGATGAATGTTGACTCTTTATTCCTCTCCATAGATGCCACCTAACCTCCGGAGTTCATCCGGTATTTTGTGTGTGTTGCTCTGGGTTCAATAAGGAGAACTGAATGGTAATTACAAGCAAGCAGAAGCCCTCTCTAGAAAGCTATTTGAAGAGGAGTAAACTTGCTGGCACTGGTGGTGGGGGGGTTGAGGAAAATGTTGCAGGATATTCAATAGTTTTTAATCACCTACTGAATATTCAGCTTGTGCACATAAAATTTTATGAAAACAGCAATATTTATTCCACAGCTTCCTGCATTCTGACCAGCAAATGAATGTAATAACACTTTCTACCACTTGGGTGTGTTTTATTACTTAATCTGAATTAAAATACTTTTTATGGCAGACGCCTCCTTGTGCGTTTTTAAGCTGCAGTGGTCTGATTTGGTTACAGCTGGGGTCAAAGCGCACGTGGGTGGAGAAGCTTTGGCAATATCTGCAGAAAGTGTGACTTGAGGTATCAGCATCCCTTCCTCTCTAATTCCGATTCACTTATCGAGTGCTCTGAGCCATATCACAAAGCTGAACCACTTCTCTTCCATTGGTAAGGGTAGAAAGACTGCTTGACCATCACCATGTTAGACCTCAAGTGCCATCAGGAAATTCGTAGCCTTCTAATCAGATTTGATAATTGCATGCACACTGAAACATATAGTGACCTGTTTTGTTGGTGTTAACAGCCAGGGTGTGCTGGAGCCTGCCCACAAATGCTGCCACATATTCCAGTGCCAACCTAGCAGGTCCACCATGTTCAGTCGAGCAGCCCCAACAACAGCAAAACATGGTCCTTTCTGCACACGCTTTGATGTCCTCTCATGCACACCCACGCACTTGTGCCTACATGGCCACCTGCATATGTACACACACTCACTTCTGCCTGCAGGTGCACGCACGCAGACACACACCCCTCATATCTCTGGCTGGGCTTGCAGACATCATGGCTCTAATTTCTGGATGGGCTTTGGCCATGGAGCCTCAGATTCTGTACTCACAGACATTGGTCTTCAACCTTTGCAGTTTGACCTTTTGGTCATTGGCCTCAGCACTTGCAAATCCAGGGCTTCGACCTCTGAACTTCAAACTCCAAACTCTCTCAGGCCTCCAGCTGCTGGTGTTGCCGATTTAACGATAATGAGCGACGAGATTCTACCGGTCAGGACTACTGGCTGGGCTACTTCTGCCAGTTTGTGGGTCCTAACTGTGGTGTCACTTCACTGTCAGCAAACGTTTTGCTCAGCTGCAGAAAGCTGAGCAGTGTACCGGAACTGTAGTGGTTAACGCAGCCAGTGACCTGCGTTCACTCCGACCTATGTAAAGAGTTTGTATATTCTCCTCTCACTTACTAAAGATGTACAGTTTAGGGTTAGTAAACTGTTGGAGGGAAGAAGCTGTTCATAAAATGTTGTGTGGGCCTTTGGGCTACTGTAACTTCACTCTGAGGGCAAATTGACAAACATCTCCTGTAAGAGTGAATTCCTTGTGAGGGCCATGCCCCAGATCAGGGCATCTTTCAATATAAGGTAAGTAGTCAGGATGGCAAGAGCCTGATGTTGGTGGTTAGTGAGGTAATCACTGTCCCATGGAGGAGTTGAACTGCTCTGGTGAATTATCAAATCAAGGCTTTCTAAAGCATTGGTCAGACAACACGGAGTATTGTGAGGTTTTCAGCCCCTTACTTAAAGGATGTGCTATTGTTGGAAGGGGTCCAAAGCAGCTTCGGGAATAAAAAGGTTAATGTCTGAGAAGCATTTGGTGCCTTTTGGCTGGGATCGAAACCTATCAAACAGGTCTAGATACAATGGATGTGGAGAGGATGTTTCCAATAGCGGGGGAGTCTAGGACCAGAGAACACAGCCTCAGAATCGAAGGATGTCCCTTTAGACCAGACGTGAACAGACATTTCTTTAGCTAGAAGGTGATGAAATTGTGGAATTCAGTGCAGCAGATGGCTATGAGGTCAAGTTACGAGTATATTTCAAGCAGAGGTTGGTAGGGTCTTGATTCATAAGGATGTCAAAGGTTAAGAGGAGAATGGGGTTGAGAGGGATAATAAATTAATTCATGGAATGGCCTGATTGTGCTGCTATGTATAGTGGTCTTATGGTAATGACCAAGTTGAAGGGGCGTAGCCGTCTCTAACAATGGTCCACATTATCCTCTGCTGACACCCAGTGGCCAGAAGTGATAACTGCAACTGAAGGAATTGGGTTGGTTTATTGTGGTTATATGTAACAAGATACAGTGAAGTGCTTGTTTTGCGTACTGTTCCTACAGGTTAGTTCGCTATAGAGTGCGTTGAGGTAGTTCAAGGTCTTTTTCTTTAAAAAAAACAGGATTCATAATAAAGTGTAACATTCCACAGAATCTCTCACAAAATGCTGGAGGAATTCAGCAGGTCAGGTAGCATCTACGGAGGAGAATAAACTGCTGGTGTTTTGGGCTGAGACCCCTCTTCAAGACTGGAAAGGAAGGGTGAAGAAGACAGAATAAGAAAGAAGGTGTGGGGAGAGGAAGGAGTACAAAGTAGAAGGTGATAGGTGAGGGGGAAGGTGCTCTGTCCACAGCAAGCATGTGGCCAATAGTTTTAATGCCACTGCCCATTCCCGTTCCATATGTCGGTCTACTGCCATGATGAGGCCTCGCAGGTTGGAGAAGCAACATCTTATTGTCACCCTGAGTAGCCTCCAACGTGATGGCATAAATATTGATTTGCTGAGTGTCTTGTGTTTACAATTCCACAGAAAGTGCAATGTAAATAGACAAGACTTGGGGAGCTGAGTTATAGGGAACTGTTAAATAGGTTAGGACTTTATTCCCTGAAGCCTAGGAGAATGAGGGGAGTTTTGATTAAGGTATACAAGATTATGAGGGGTATAGATAGGGTAAATTGCAAACAGGCTTTGTCCACTAAGGTTGGGTGAGACTAGAACTAGAGGTCCCAGGTTGAGGGCAAAAGGTGAAGTGTTTAAGGGGAAGTCCTTTAATCTGAGTGTGGAATGAGCTGCCAGCAGAAGTGGTGGATGCAAGTTTGATTGAAACATTAGAGAGAAGTTTGGATAAGTACATGGGTGGGAGGGGTATGGTCCACTGGCAGGTCAATTGGCCTGAGCAGAATAATAGTTTGGCATGTACTAGATGGGCCAAATGGCCTGTTTCTCTGCTGCTTGTGCTCTATGACCATGTAAGATCATATTGAGGTAGATTGTGAGGTTAAGGGTCTATCTCATCGAGCTAAGGAACTGTTCATTAGGAAGAAACAGGGTTCGGGAAAGGACCAATATCTCATGGTCTTCTCTGTTTCCTCTGCACCATTGTCTCACGGGAACTGCAGTCACTGCACAAGACGATAAGAAGCTTACATAGATAGAGTGAAGAGCTAGAGACTTTCCCCAGAGTGGAAATGGCTATTATGAGGGGGCATAATTCTATGATTATTGTGATCAGATCTGAAGGATTATTCTAAAGTGGACTCTTCCTTTAACGAGAGAGGGGGAGCAAACAGCTTGTGTGCTCTTTCCGGGGGAGAGAGCAACGGAAAGTCTGTGAGTTGCCTTGGAAACTGAAAGACGGAGCTATAGGATGGACAGCTCATACTCAGCACTTGGAGATATATGGAAGGTCAGTCGACTTCTTAATCAGACACAGAAGCCAGAGGCAAGGGAGACACTGGTGAGGTTTGTGTGCCCACAACAAGGGTGGGATTTTGCTCACAGTGTAGACAAAGGAGTGAATGGTGCAATGCTATTGGTGTGTTTAACCATGACCTGGGTTGATAGCATTACCGTGGAAACGGTCCCCTTGTCTGTGGTCACAAGTTGGTGACTGTAAGTTTCAGGAGCAGGAGGACGACATGGAGGATCGGCATTGGAAGACAAATCAACTCTCTCTATCTCTCTCTCTCTCTCCAACTCTACTCAAATCAAATTCCAGAACTGAACTGATTACTTACCGTACCACCGTAAGACTGTATCACCTGATCACCTGAGCTGGGGGAGCTTGGGAACCTTATTTACTCATTAATACATATACTCTGCTAACCTGTTTGCCTTATCTTGTTTTATATTACTTTATTCACGTAGTTACTAATAGAATAGAGTTTATAACAGAAGACACAGACTCCAGGTGTTTCCAATTCTGCTGGTTCTTTTTAACCCATTACGGGGCATGTAACAAATTGGGGCTCGTCCGGGATATCAACAAAAATCAGTGGGAGCCATTCTAAAATTTGTTGGGGGCTTGATTGACTAGTTGATTTGATTGGGGAAATTCCATTTTGATTTGTGTGAGTGTATTATCAGCAGAAATGGAGTTTGAGGTTAATAAGTTTGTGGCAGAACCAACCTCGGAGGCGTTGGATGATGCTAAGAGGGATGTACTGTTGGGAATTGCTCGTAAGTTAAAGGTTAAAGTGACCACTCACATGAAGAAGGCTCAGATACAGCTGTTAATAGCACAGCATTACGTAGCTGAGGGGAAATTTGAAGAGGAGGTGTTGGAAATGTTTGCTGAAGGTAAAGTACTTACTGAGGCTGAGGTTCAGCTTCAGGTAGCAAAACTGAAATACAAGTATGAGTTGAAATTAAAACAGCTGGAGGCCGAAGAGGCAGGAAAGCAGAGGATACACGAGACTAGAGAGGCAGAAAAATGGAGACAGTTCGAGAGGGAGATGTGGCAGCGACAAGATCAAGTGTCAGGTAGGGGTAAGGAGCTGGTGGTACCATTTAATATCAGCCAAGAAATTAAGTTAGTACCGCCCTTTGATGAAGCTGAGGTCAACCGATATTTCCTACACTTTTAAAAGGTGGCCCAGACTTGGAAATGGCCGAGGGATGAGTGGGCTGTCATGTTGCAAAGTGTGTTGAAGGGGCAAGGCTCAGCAGGCGTTTTCTGCTCTGACCCTTGAACAGTCAAAGAATTATGATACAGTGAAAGTTGTGGTGCTTAAATTCCATGAGTTGGTTCCGGAGGCACATAGACAAAAGTTCAGAGATTTAAGGAAGTCCGGGAGCCAGACTTACGTGGAGTTTGCCCATGAAAAACAAGTGTACTTCAATCGCTGGTATACCTCAGAAGGGGTAACTGAGGCTTTGGTCAGCTTGAAAGAGCTGGTTGTGATTGAAGACTTTAAGAAGTGTGTTCCCGCTGATGTAGGGGCATACCGAGATGAAAAGGATGCCACTGCCTTGTGGGAGTCTGCTGGGTTAGCAGACGAGGTTGTTTTAACCCACAAGGTTGAGTTCACTCCGGATGGGATTTTCCCAGAGAGTAGCTGGGAGGATCAGGGGAATCTGGAATTTGAAACTGGGACTGGTATTGAAAGCCTAGAGGAGGCAGCTGTACCGATTGCCTGTGTTCAGGTTGTTGAAGCACCTGTGAATTCCCAGGGTGTTGAACCTTGTGTTGAAACTCAGTTAAGGTCTGAGGTGTCTGACTCAGTTGAAAAGGAATGCAGTCTTTTTGAGTCAGATGGAAATAAAGGGTTAACCTTGGTGCCAGTGGAAATTGAGGATTCTCAGTCACTTGTGTCAGACGGTGTTCTAAAAGTTGGTGATGTTGATAACTGGTGAGGTAAATTTTACTGAAAGTATTGAGAAAGGTGCTGTTTCTGGATTTTTAAATAAAGAACTTGTGAAGTTTGGACTGGTTTTACGACCTTTGACCCTGCTTTCAGGAAAATGGCCCACAGAAGTATGTGAAACTCTGAATTCTGTTTTTGCAGTAGGAAGTAAACAACTGTAAGGTCATGGAGCTGTTTTTCATGATTGCAATGTGGAGAGGAAGGATAGTTTTGGTTTTGACAGACCACCTGACTGGGTTACTATAGAGACGAGTCAAGCTAAAAGTCGTAAGAACAGAATAGATGGATTGTTTGGGGATTTTCATAATGTAAATATGGTCTTCGTAAGCTTAGTGATGGTATTGAGTTTGGTAAACATTAGGCTGGCACCTATCCAGGGTGGAGTTTATTCAGCAGTACAGCTAACAAGCATGCTTGTGGCTGATGGCACACACAGAGATATTGATGTGAACCCCACATGCACAGTGACCCAAAGCATGTCTAGAAAGGCTGCTGACGCAGATAGCAAAGACAGGGGTTCAACTTATGAGAATTTGTCAGAGACTTTTCTACATTCCATGTTACATCAGGATTTGGGTAGTAAGGAGGATGAGAAAGGTTTGTCCTTGTCCAGGGATGAATTTATAGCAGAACGAAGTCGAGATTCTGAAATTTCTGCGTTAAAGGAGACAGCTCTCACAGAAGAGGAGGTTCAGAAAGAGTCAGTAGGATATTACCTTAAGGATGGGGTGTTAATGAGGAAGTAGAGACCACCTACTGTGCCTGTAAGTGAGGACTGGGCCATTGAACATCAAGTTGTGATCCCCGAAAGTTTACAGGGCTGAGATTTTAAACATGGCTCATAGTATGCCTTTAGGTGGACACTTTGGAGTGAGGAAGACAGTAAACAGGATTATGAAGGAATTCTACTGGCCTAATTTAAGAAAGGATATTATGAACTTTTGCAAGTCTGTGGTGAAGGCACTTATAAAATTTTTCACACTGGTAGGTCTACCTAAAGAAATCCAATCTGATCAGGGTAGTAACTTTACTTTGAAAACATTTTAGGGGATAGTTAAAGAGTTGGGAGTTAAGCACATTGTGCCATCTGCATATCACCCAGAGGCCCAGGGGGCTTTGGAGTGGTTTCACTCCACTCTTAAGACGATGATTAAAACATACGGTGTGGAAAATGGAAGAAACTGGGATGAAGGGGTTCCCCTACTCCTATTTGCTGTTAGAGATTCGATCCAAGAGTCTTTGGGGTTCAGCCCGTTTGAACTTGTTTTTTGGTCACAAAGCTAGGGGACCTTTGACCCTACTCAGAGAGCAATGGTCAGATCAGAATGTGTGTATGTTCGTGCTTAGTTATGTTTTGGAATTCAGAGACAGACTTAACCAGGCTTGTGACCTTGCAAAGCAGAATTTACAGCACTCTCAGATAAACATGAAATGTTGGAGAAAGGGCCCTGGTGCTGTTCCCTCTCCTTACCAACCCCCTTCAAGCGAGATTTAGTGGACCATATGAAATAATTAAGAAAATTAGAGCTCCTGATCGATGGTGGAAGGCTACACAGCTCGTCCACGTAAGTATGATCAAGTGTTATCGTGACCCCGACCCTGCACCAGTGAGTACTGTTATGACAACAGAGGAGATTGTGGTGTCTGGTACTGGGATACCAGATCATTTTAATGAACTCCATGTAGTTTCCACAAGACTCAGAAATTATGATGTTTTGAAAAATCTTGGTGGAAAGACTCAACATTCATAGTCAAGGCAGCGAAAACAACTGAAGAGTTTAATTACCAAGTATAAAGGTTTATTCCCTGACATTTCAAGACCGTGCGCGGCTGTGGTGCATGATGTAATTGTAGATGAAGTTGATCCCATTAAGCAGCACCCTTACAGAATGAACCAAGACAAAAATAAAATGGTTGTACAAGAAATTGAATACATGCTAACAGCTGGCACAATTAGGCCATCAGATTCTGTACTGATGACAGGAAAGTTAATGCAGTCACTAAGGCAGATGCTTATCCCATCCCAAGAGTGGATGACTGTATTGGCAGACTGGGGAAGGCTAAATACCTTACAAAGATTGACCTGTTGAAAGGTTACTGGTGTGTTCCTTTAACAGAAGCATTTGTGAGACCATCTGGATTGTATGAGTACAATGTTTTACCCTTTGGCATGAAAAATGCTTCAGGGACGTTGCAAAGGATGATGAATTCAGTGATTCAAGGTTTAGAAAATACGGGGGCTTATATTGATGATTTGGTTGTATGGAATGACACCTGGGAGGAGCATATTTCAGCAATAGAGAAACTGTTTGAAAGGCCATCCAAGGCAAATCTTACTGTAAACCTTGCTAAAAGTGAATTTGGCCATGCCACTGTCACGTATCTTGGTTACGTAGTAGGCCAATGCCAACTGGCACCTGTGCAGGCCAAGGTTCAGGCTATTGCTGAGGTTCCCATTCCGACGGGCTAGAAAGCATTAAGAAGGTTTTTGGGAATGGTTGGGTATTACCATAAGTTTTGTAAGAACTTCACAGACATTGTTCTCCCCCTAACGAAGCTCCTAGGGATGAGTGAAAGATTTGTGTGGAATGACCTCTGCCAAGAAGCATTTGACCGCCTGAAAACCATCCTGTGTTATCACCCTGATTTCAATAAACCATTTCCAATCGCGATAGACACTAGTGATGAAGCTGCTGGAGCAGTATTGTTGCAAAAGTCCTTGTGCAAGACTCCCAGAAGGTTAATTTACAGGTTGAGTCTGTGGTAAAGAAGGCAAATGCAAGGTTGTTATTTATTTCAAAGGGAATAGCATATAAAAGCAGGGAGATAATGCTGAGCCTTGATAAGACACTGGTCATGCTGCACTTTGAGTGTTGTTAACAGTTTTGGACCCCAGATCTCAGAAAGGATGTGTTGTCATTTGAGAGAGTCCAGAGGAGGGTGGCACGGATGATTCCAGGAATGAAGGGGTTAACATATGAGCAGCGTTTGGCAGCTTTGGGCCCGTACTCACTGGAATTTAGAAGAGTGTGGGGGGAGATCTCATTGAAATCTACCAAATGTTGACAGGACTAGACAGGGTGGATGTGGAGAGGATGTTTCCTATGGGGGGGGGGTTATCCAGAACTAGAGGGTACAGCCTCAACATTGAGGGGCGACCCTTTAGAACAGGGGTAAGGAGGAATATTTTTAGCCTAGAGTAGTAAGTCTGTGGAATGCTCTGCCGCAGACTGCAGTGGAGGCCAAGTCTGTGAGTATATTTAAGAACGTTGATCATTTCCTGATCAGTCAGGGCATTGAAGGATATAGTGAGAAGGGAGGTGTCTGGGGTTGAGTGGGATCTAGGATCAGCCATGATGGAATGGCAGAACAGACTCGATGGACTGAATGGCCTAATTCTGCTCCTATGTCTTATGGTCTTATGCCCACTGATAATTTGTCTTGTGAGTTTTAAAAGGGAACCTGCATAAAACACAGAACAGTACAGCACAGGAACCGGTCCTCCAGCTCACAAATGTTGTGCTGAACCCACTAAAAATAAAATCAAAAACCTTCAAACACTAATCCCTCCTACCTACACCATGTCCACATCCCTCCATCTTCCTCATATTCATGTGCCTATCCAAATGTCTCTTAAAAGCCTCCAATGTTCTTGCCTCTACCACCGTACCAGTCAGCACATTCCAGGCATCCATCACTCCGAGTGAGAAACCTCACAGCCACTTTGCAATGGTGGTGGTGTTCCCATATTATTTCCGCCCTTGACCTGCTTGGTGGGAGAGCCTGTGGGTTGGGGAGGTGCCAGTGGGGTAGCCTGGGTCAGAAGGGACACACTGCATTCACTTTGGGCTACATTGATGGATGGGGTCTATTTAATGGGGTGTCAATGTAATGAGCTGCTCTGTCTGGAATGCTGTTGAGCCTCCTGTGTAGAGTTTGAGCTGCATTCATCCAGTCCAGTGGAGGAATATTTCATGAGGGTCCAACTAATCTTACAGAGTCTTTGCAGCGGTTACCAGAAAAATCAATGAAAGAAAGTTGTCTATATGGTCTTTAGCAAGGCCCTTGACAAAGTCTCCCATGGGAGGCTGGCCAAGAAAGTTCAGTCACTTGCAAGGTTTACACGCACGCACCCACGCACCTCCTTTTTGCTACTAGGAATTTAAACTGCACACCCCCTCCCTCATTGGCATGCCAAGTACATTTCACCATCGTACACAAGCACACTTCCTTTTCCGGTTTCTGATGCGGATGGTTTTGACAACGTGGAGTTTGCAATGACTTGCCTGCGGATTTTAGAACTGGCTTACTTGTACTGTTCTCATTGAAGAAATTATTCAGTGCGCACATGTTGTTGTCACTGGGCAAAAATATTGCACAGCTCAAAGTTTTTGTGCACACTGGTCATTACAAATCGGAGGGAACATTGGTCACTTGGCATCCAGGATGAGGTAGTAAATTGGAGTAGACTTTGGCTCTGTAGGTGAAGCCCCTCTGACCGGAGTCCTATGACTAGTGGCGTGCTACAGGGAGCAGTACTGGGTCTGTTGTTATTTGTCATCCATATCTATCTGGATGATGATGTGATAAACTGAATCAGCAAATTTGAAAATGACACCGGGATAGGGAGCGATGCGGCCACTGAGGAAGGCTGTCATGGTTTGCAGCGGGATCTGCGTCAGGCGGAAAACTGGGCTGAAAAATGGCAGATGGAATGTAATGCAGACAAGTGTGAGGTGTTGCACTTTGGAAGGACAAACCAGGGTAGGACCTACACAGTGAGTAAGGAGTGCATTACAACAGAGGGATCTGGGACAACAGATCCATAATTCATTGAGAGTGCTATCACGGTAATGTAGGTAGCGTTGTATAGAGAGCTTCCGGCACATTGGCCTTCATAAATCAGACTACTGAGTATAGGAGTTGGGATGTTATGATGAAGTTGTCTAACATTGTTGAGGCCAAATTATATGTATTGTGTGCAGCTCTGGTCACCTATGTAGAGGAAAGCTATCGATAGGTTCGAAATGTACAGAGAAAATTTCCAAGCATGTTGCTGGAATTTGAGGACCTGAGTTATAGGGAAAGGTTGAATATGTTAAGGCTTTATTCCCTGGAGTGTAGGAGAATAAGGGGCGATTTGATCGAGGTATACCAAATTATGAAGGGTATATAAATGGGTTTAATGCAAGCAGGCTTTTTCCACTAAGGTTGGGTGAGATAGAACTAAAGGTCAAAGGTAAAGGGTGAAAGGTGAAGTATTTAAAGGGAACTTCTTCACTCCGAGGGTGGTGAGAGTGTGGAATGAGCTGCTAGTGTAAGTGGAGTATAGAGGTTTGATCGCAACATCTGAGAGAAGTTTGGAAAGGTACATGGATGGGAGGGGTTTGGAGGTCCAGATGTGGGTCGATGGGCCTAGGCAGAATAATAGTTTTGCATGGACTAGATGGGCTGAAGAGCCTGTTTCTGTGCTGTAATTCTCTATGACCTGTGCCTTTGCTGATGGTGGAAAGGGCTTGGGGAGTCAAGGAGGTGGGTCACGCTGCGGCGTATCCAGCCTCTGACCTGCTCGTGTTGCACCATATCGATGTGGCTACTCTGCTCGAGTTTCAGGTTGGAGCTGACCGTGAGGGTTTGGGAGTGATAGTACCATTGCTGAGCCGGCTCTCTTCTGGTTGGTATTACCACTTATGTCCATTGCTTGACTGTTGTCTGAGTCTTTTGAATTGAAAATGGTGAACATTCACACTTGTGGTGGAAGAGTCGCTGATGAGACAAGTTACGACGTTGGTCCAGGATCCTGTCCTGCTGTGATGTCCTGGGGCTGGGATGCTTGACCTCAGCTGCTGTCTTCTGTGCTGTGACAAATCAAGTGGTTCTCCACTGAGCATCAATAAAAAGAGATGGATCCTTTCCCAACATTGAGCACATCTACAAGGAGCGATGGCACAAGAGAAGGGCATTCGTCATCAAGGACCCCCACCATCACGGCCATGCACTTTTCTCACTATTAACATTGGACAGGAGATACAGGAGCCTTGGGTCCCACACCATCGGGTTCAGGAACAGTTATTACCCCTCAACCACCAGGTCCCACACCACCAGGTTCAGGAACAGTTATTACCCCTCAACCACCAGGTCCCACACCACCAGGTTCAGGAACAGTTATTAGCTCTCACCCATCAGGTCCCACACCACCAGATTCAGGAACAGTTATTACCCCTCAACCATCAGGTTCCACACCACCAGGTTCAGGAACAGTTATTACCCCTCAACCATCAGGTCCCACACCACCAGGTTCAGGAACAGTTATTACCCCTCAACCATCAGGTCCCACACCACCAGGTTCAGGAACAGTTATTAACTCTCACCCATCAGGTCCCACACCACCAGATTCAGGAACAGTTATTAGCTCTCACCCATCAGGTCCCACACCACCAGATTCAGGAACAGTTATTACCTCTCACCCATCAGGTCCCACACCACCAGGTTCAGGAACAGTTATTACCCCTCAACCATCAGGTCCCACACCACCAGGTTCAGGAACAGTTATTACCCCTCAACCATCAGGTCCCACACCACCAGGTTCAGGAACAGTTATTACCCCTCAACCATCAGGTCCCACACCACCAGGTTCAGGAACAGTTATTACCCCTCAACCATCAGGTCCCACAGCACCAGGTTCAGAAACAGTTATTAACTCTCACCCATCAGGTCCCACACCACCAGGTTCAGGAACAGTTATTACCCTCAACCACCAGGTCCCACACCACCAGGTTCAGAAACAGTTATTACCCCTCAACCATCAGGTCCCACACCACCAGGTTCAGGAACAGTTATTACCTCTCACCCATCAGGTCCCACACCACCAGATTCAGGAACAGTTATTACCCCTCAACCATCAGGTCCCACACCACCAGGTTCAGGGATAGTTATTACCCCTCAACCATCAGGTCCTACACCACCAGGTTCAGGAACAGTTATTACCCCTCAACCATCACGTCCCACACCACCAGGTTCAGGAACAGTTATTACCCCTCAACCATCAGGTCCCACACCACCAGATTCAGGAACAGTTATTACCTCTCACCCATCAGATCCCACACCACCAGGTTCAGGAACAGTTATTACCCCTCAACCATCAGGTCCCACACCACTAGGTTCAGGAACAGTTATTACCCCTCAACCATCAGGTCCCACACCACTAGGTTCAGGAACAGTTATTACCCCTCAACCATCAGGTCCCACACCACCAGGTTCAGGAACAGTTATTACCCCTCAACCATCAGGTCCCATACCACCAGGTTCAGGAACAGTTATTACCCCTCAACCATCAGGTCCCACACCACCAGGTTCAGGAACAGTTATTACCCCTCAACCATCATGTCCCACACCACCAGGTTCAGGAACAGTTATTACCCCTCAACCATCACGTCCCACACCACCAGGTTCAGGAACTGTTATTACCCCTCAACCATCAGGCTCCTGAACCAGCGTGGATTACTTCACTCACTCAACACTGAACTCAATCTGTGGACTCACTTTCAAGGACTCTACAACTCACTTTCTCCGTGTTATTCGTTGTATATTATTAGTATTACTTATGTATTATTAGTAGTTTTGTGTTTTTTTTGTATTTGCACAGTTTATCTTCTTTTGCACTTTGATTGTCAGTCTTTGTGTGTATTTTCATTGATTCCATTATATTTCTGTGCTCTACAGTGAATGCCTGCAAGAAAATGAATCTCAGGGTAGTATATGGTGATGTATACGTCACCAAAGAAAAATAAAAATGCGCAGGGTACGATGTTAATATCCCTCATCCCAATGGGTTGTGAACACTTGCTCGAGACTGCCCTCATGTTGGGAGTGGCACAGAGTGGCTTGCGGGGGTTTCCAAATGGGCATCCTCCTTCCTCGATGTTTCATCAATTACCCCATTACATCTCTGGAGGGCTGGTTGTAGACTTCTGGCATCCCAGAGTCACCACTGAAGTAGAAGAGTAGGTTAGTAAGTTTGCTGATGACACAAAAGTTGGGGGTGTTGTGGATAGTCTGGAGGGTTGTCAGAGGTTACAGTGCAACAGATGCAGAACTGGGCTGAGAAGTGGCAGATGGAGTTTAACATGGATAAGTGGGAAGTGGTTCAGTTTGGCAGGTCAAATTGGAAGACAGAATGTAATATTAATGGTAAGACTCTTGGCAGTGTGGAAGATCGGTGAGATCTTGGAGTCGGTGTCCACAGGACACTCAAAGCTGCTGCGTAGGTTGTCAGTGTGGTTAACCGAAGGTGTGTGTTGTGTTGGACTTCATCATCCGTGGGATTGAGTTCAAGACCCCGAGGTAATCCTACAGCTATACAAGACCTTAGTTAGACCCCACTTGCAGTACTGTACTCAGTTCTGGTTGCCTCATTACAGGAAGGATGTGGATACCATAGAGAGAGTGCAGAGGAGATTTACAAGGATGTTGCCTGGTTTGGAGTGCATGCCTTATGAGAATAGGTTCAGTGAACTTGGCCTTTTCCTCTTGGAGTGACGGAGGATGAGAGGTGTATAAGAAGATTAGAGGTATTGATCGTGTGGATAGTCAGAGGCTTTTTTCCCAGGGCTGAAATGGCAAACATGAGGGGACATAGTTTGAAGGTGCTTGAAAGTAGAGACAAGGAGGATGTTAGAGGTAAGTTTTTCACAGAGAGTAGTGTAGGGTGTGTGGAATGCACTGCCAGCGATGGTGGTAGAGGCAGATACAATAGGGTTGTTTAAGAAACTCTCAGATAGGCACATGGAGCTTAGAAAAATAGAGGGCTATACACTAGGGAAATTCTAGGCAGTTTCTAGAGTAGGTTACATGGTTGGCACAACAATGTGGGCCGAAGGGCCTGTGATGTGCTGTAGATGTCCTATGTTCTAACACTTGAATTCCTCTGTAAGGCCTGTGAAAGGTAGTTCAAGGTCTCCTTTACCATAGAGACTGAAGTTACTGATAAACTTTGGGCCACTGAGTCTCCTCTTTACAGATGACGCAATGGTTCACTCAAGCTTCTTCACGCTTGTTAGTGGGACCTCATAGACAGTGAGTGGCCACATCGCCCGGATTAGGAGTCCAAACTGTAAGCACCAGAGCTTCAGTTTTCTGGGCAGCATGGTCTTGTCGATGTTATCCAGGCTGTTGGCGATGCGTTGCTTTAGTTGCTGCCCCTGCTGTTTGTCCGTCAGGCTGGCATTGTAGCATCTACCCAGGCTTTTGACAGGCTGTTCAGAGACTATTGGAATTGGGTCATCACCAATGAAGAACTTTGTGTCTTTCAGCCTTCCCTTGACTACGGAGATGCTTCGTGATTTGCTGGGTTTGATTTTCATTCTGATTTGCTCGATGTTTTCCTTCAGCTTTCCAAGTAGACACTTGGTGCATGCCACAGTAGTGGCCAGTGTTGTTATATTGGCCATGTGCATCCTAATAGGGGGAGGGTGAAGACCAGCACTTGTTCTTTCACTGCCTTCCACCCATCTTGAAGCCTTGATAATGACCTCCATGGCCATTGTGAAGGCCAGGCCAGCATTAAGGCCAGCACAGCCTGCCATAATGCTTACTTCCAGTCTATTGCCACCTGCTATTGTGAAGCAAATTTGGTAATAAATTTACTTTGAACTTTGAGTTCAACTCAGCAATTCCAACTGCCCAGCATGCCTGTTTTCTGCTAAATTCTCTCTCAGATTTAACCTGCAGGGTTGAGTCAGTGGTGAAGAAGGCAAATGTGATGTTAGCATTCATTTCAAGAGGACTAGAATATAAAAACAAGAATGTAATGCTGAGGCTTTATAAGGCACTGGCGAGGCCTCGCTTGGAGCATCACGAGCAGTTTTGGGCCCCTTATCCAAGAAAAGGAGTGCTGGCATTGAAGAAGGTTCAAATGAGGTTTACAAGAATGATTCCGGGAGTAAAAGACTTATCATATGAGGAGAGTTCGATAACTCGGGCCCTGTACTCACTAGAATTTAGAGGATGAAAGGGTATTTCATTGAGACCTATTGTTTTAAGGAATGTTGAAAGGCTGAGACAGAGTGGATGTGGAGAGGATGTTTCCTATGGGAGGGAGTCTAGGGCCAGAGGGCACAACTTCAGAATAAAGGGGCACCCATTTAGAAAGGAGATAATCAAGAATTTCTTTAGCCAGAGGATGGTGAATCTGTGGAATTCATTGCCTCAAGCAGCTGTAGAGTCTTTGGGTGTACTTAAGGTGGAGGTTGATAGATTCTTGATTAGTCATGGCATGAAAGGTTAGGGGAGGTGGCAGGAGAGCAGGGAAATGGATCAGCCATGATGAAATGGCGAAGCAGACTCAATGGGCCAAATGGCTTAATTCTACTCCTAAGTCTTATGGGTTTAGATGCTACTCAGTTTATTGGAGGGATCCGAGTTTTGTGTTATCACACCTGACAACGTGTCAGACTAAAGGAAATGCGGTTTCCAAGACAGTGCCACTGACACATGACGATGTTTTATTTATTTAGATTTAGAGATACAGCACAGAACAGCCCCTTCTTTCCAGCGACCTGCCTATGAAACCCTAACCAAATCACAGGACAAATTCCAATGACCAATTAACCTATGAACTGGTACGTGGGAGGAAACCAAAGCACCAGGTGGAAACCCACGTGCTCACAGGAAGGACATACAAGTTTCTTACAGGCAGCGTCAGAATTGAATTCTGAACTCCGATGCCCCGAGCTATAACAGAGTCACGGTAACCACTGTGCTACCGTGGCGCCCGAAAGGCGCAGCACATTAATAGGCCCTTCCAGCCCAACGAACCCGCGCTGCCCAATTCAAACTCCTTGACCGAGTTGAACCCAGGTTACTGGTGCTGTAGTGGCATTACACGACCATGCCACCCTTTTGTGAGCGGCTCACAGAACAACTCCTCCAAGAGGACCAGAACCTTGCCATTGGGTTCGGAGGCTTGATTGCCTCAATGACCCGAAGAGCTATGTTGGCTGGAGTCAGGCCTTTGTGCTTTGACTCTTGGTAGGGTCACCCATGCCAAACAGGTCGAAGGGTAGAGGCCAGACCAGTCCTTCAGGCCAGACCAGGGCTAACAACCCTGACTGGTAAAACAAAATGGTTATGCAAACGGCAATGATGAATCTTTCTATACGGACAGAGGTGGAGGACCTCATTCCTGCCCTAACCGCCAGAGACGTAACGGGCAGTAAGGCTCAGAACCACTAGATAAACGTTGAAATCAAGAGTAAAGTAGGCGGTGGCAATCGGGCTGAAAGTGAAACATTGTCCGTGCCTGACTAACTGATAGGGACAAGAACAGATTGCTTTTGGATATTGGCCTACTAATCTAATTTCACTGTTAGCATTCCTCAAAAGCAACCAATCAGATTGTAGCAATGCTCAAGTCACTACTACACAGTGGAGTGATATTAAACAGTCATAACACACTTGAGATTCCAGTGTATTATTTGCAATGTGTTCTGCTTTGAAAGTAAAGCATTGATCCTGTATAAACTTCCCCTCAAAGACCAGCATTGCACCTCACCCTTCTGGTGCATTTCCTCTGCTCTGATTTGCCAGTTGCAGGGTCGTTTGGCCCAGAAACAGGCCTCGGGTTCTTCACGACAGCCAACCACTCGATTACACCAATCCCCTTTTTATTCTCCCCTTAACTCATCTTCGTTGGGAGTTTGAGGAGATTCAGTCCGTTCAATCTCCAGTGAGGGGAGAGCGGGACGGGAGATCTGGGGAGGTTGGGGGGAGTAGAGGTGAGGAGAAAAGGGATCAGGGAGGGAAGGTGAGGGGAGAGGAAAGGAGGTCGGAGACGGAGGAGAGGTCCGGAAAGAAGAGGAAAGGTGAAAGGAAAAGAAGAGTGGTTAGTGGAGGGGGAGGTCGGGGAGGGCTGGGAAGGGGGAGGAGAGGAGGTTAGCTCACAGTCTGGAATCAGCTTGGATTTTTTAGCTGGAATGGGTGTGTTTTGCAGTAAGCCTTGTGAAATTATCATTAGTATTGATTTTATTGCATGTCAAGATAATGATTCATGATTTGTTTGATATAAAACATTGCTCATATCTGCTGACTGATAATAATTGCTGTGGTTTGAAGCATGGAAACTATGACCTTGATACTAGCTGACTACTGTACATTGTCATCTGCAGAACCATAACCACTCGCCTGATAGTGTCTTCAAAAGACTGTGATCTGCAGCTGGCAAGAGATGTCCGAGAAAGAGAGAGATGGAGTGAGAAAGAGAGAGTGAGACAGAGAAAGATGGAGTAAATCAGAGAGATGGAGTGAGAAAGCGACAGAGATGGAGAAGAGAAGGAGCGAGAGAGAGAATGTGAGAGAGAGAGAGAGAGAGTTGCATGGTAGTATAGTATGGACACAGGCCCTCTGTCCCATCATGTTGATGCCAAACTTTAAGCCCATCTACACTAATCCCTCCTGCACTAGGAGAGAGTGAGGGTGAAAGGGGAAGACATGTGGAAGTGAGGGAGAGGGAAGATAAGACAGCCGTACTGGCAGTTATGTCTGCAGCTTTATAAACTGAGAGTGTACAAAACGTTCCGCAGCCAGCCATTACTTCCTGAAGTTACTGTACTGTGATCCCTGCAGCGAGAAACTGGGATCACGGCTGTCTATTTTCTGGGTGTTATGAGCTGCACTTGGCACTTGGAACATAACATGTAGAACAGAATATAGAACTCTACAGCACAGTACAGGCACCCAGCCCACGGTATCTTGATGACCTTTTAACTTACTCTAAGATCAATCTAACCCTTCCCTCCTACATAGCTCCCAGTTTTCTATCATCCATGTGTCTATCTAAGAGTCTCATAAGTGTCCCTAATATATTTGTCTCTACCACCACCCCTGTCAGGAGATTCCACACTCCCATCACCGTCTGTGTAAAGAACTTGCCTCTGACATCTCCCTTACACTTTCCTCCAATCACCTTAAAATGACATCCTCTTGTATCAGCCATTTCCACTCTGGCTATCCACTCTATCTATGCCTCTTTACATCTCGTACACCTCTCTCAAGTCACCTCTAATCCATCCCTCTGTGGGCAGCGTCGAGGCATGCTAATGGCTCGAGTGGAGAGCAGTGTGTCAGCCTGCACACAGAGAGTGGGTCATGTGCCAACGCAGGCTTAATGCCAGCCTCCCTTCAGGAGATCCACAACCTTGTCATAGAGTTTGGAGGCTTATCCAATGGGTCAATGACCCAGAGACCTATGTTGGCTAGAGTCAAGGCCTCGTGCTTTGGCTCTTAGTGAGGTTACTCATGCCAAACAGGTCAAAGGGTAGAGGCCAGACTAAGAGTGATCTATCGGTCCTCCAGGTTCAGGGGTAACGACCCTGACTGGTAAAACAAAACTGTTACGGAAACAGCAACGAAGAATCCTTCTACATCTGAATGTGACGGTATTTCCGAGCCTCCAACCCAGACTTGCATGATTGACAGCAGTGAAAACCGAGAGGCTATTTCTGGCACAATAAAGGAAGCCCTGAACACACCAGAGATGGAGGACCTTTAATGCTGCATCAAACACCAGTCGGGTAATGTCAGCCTCGCCATTTTGCTTCTGCAAGTGGCTTCTCTCAATCTTGTACCATAAAACTATAAGGCACAGGAGCATAATTAGGCCATTCAGCCCTCAAAGTCTGCTACGCTATTCTATTATGGCTGATATATCTCAACTTCATTCTGCTGCCTTCTCCCCATAATCGTTGACGTCCTGACTAATCAAGAACCACTTTAAGTACACCCAATGACTTGGCCTCCACAGTTTATAAAATTCCACAGCACATTATACTTACTCTGCATACAGGTCACCCCCACTTATGATCACTGACTTACCACCACTGTGTAGCTATAATCGAGCTTGCATAAATAGTATTTATTCAAATGAGAACCAGTGTTTAAAAAAAACTTTACCTGTGACCTTCCTGCGGTAATCAGATACCACAGCCTCTTGTGAACACTGTTTCAGTGTGGGAGGCCAGCTAAGAGATTTGCTTTGGAAACTGAGAGATAATTGCACCATTTGTGCAATGACGCCCTATTAAACAATGTGAAACCCACTGTTGTTGTTAAGCCCCTCACCCCGACTGGGGACGCCAGCTCTCCGGAGTCCTCTGTCCTGGGCCTGTCTGCAGGTGTGGCCCGCCGGAAATCCTTCCTGTCCCAGGGGTGAGATCACTTGGAGCTTCTATTGGCGTTTCTGTAACTCTGGGTTTTTACAGGAATGTGTTGCTGGCCCTGTGCCCAATCCTCCTCCTTTCGCAGCCGGGTTTGCGACTGTCAGTGGCGGAGTTGACTCCCACTGATGACACCTCAGGCCCACTGAGTGAGAGGCTTGTGGGCACAGCACCATTGTACTGAAGCAGGGAGGACCGATACATAAATATTCATGTTAACTGGCCACCATTGGCATCAGTCATTACGATACTGTGCAGCTCACTGTTCTGAGAGATTTTGTTTTTTTCTAACTTATAGACAAAGTTGACTTAAGGGTGAGTTTAAAATTGGAACTTGGGTATGGTCAGTAATGTGTTAATTGTGAGATGGTGCATAAAATAAATAGAATCAAAAGCAACTTGATAGGGGTATTTAAAAAGCATTTTTCATTCATTTTTCAATTTTTTTTATTGATTTCCAGTAAAAAAATATACAAATCAGAGGAGAAGTTTAGCAAACAGGTAATACAAAAGACATATAAACAGCAATAAAGAAAAGTATATATTGTCAAAATCAAATAGGT
Source organism: Hemitrygon akajei (assembly GCF_048418815.1). Lineage (NCBI taxonomy): Eukaryota > Metazoa > Chordata > Chondrichthyes > Myliobatiformes > Dasyatidae > Hemitrygon > Hemitrygon akajei. The sequence goes on along the minus strand of NC_133124.1, from coordinate 217,265,267 downwards.
ATAATGTTACGTGGATGGGTTCGAACTGCTGCGGCAGGGCTTTAGTGTGCCGTTGCACCTTGGCTGTTCGGCACTGCGCGCACGTTCTGGCCCATTCACTGACCTGCTTGTGAAGTCCGTGCCACGCGAACTTGCTGGAGACCAGCCGGACAGTTGTCCTGATAGATGGGTGAACCAAACCGTGTATGGAGTCGAAAACCCGCCGCCTTCAGGCTGCCGGGACGATGGGGCGAGGTTGGCCGGTAGCCACGTCGCACAGGAGGGTCCTCTCACCTGGGCCTACGAGAAAGTCCTGCAGCTGCAAACCCGAGACTGCGGTCTGTAGCTGGGCATCTCGTCGTCTGCCTGCTGCGCCTCCGCTAGTGCTGCATAGTCCACCCCCAGGGACAGGGCCTGGACAGCTGGTCTGGAGAGTGCGTCTGTCATGACGTTGTCCTTTCCCAAGACATGCTGGATGTCCATCGTGTACTCGGAGATGCAGGACAGATGTCGCTTCTGGCGAGCCGACCAGGGATCAGACACCTTCGTGAACGCAAAGGTCAGTGGTTTGTGGTCCGTGAACGCGGTGAACGGCCTGCCTTCTAAGAAGTACCTGAAATGCCGGATTGCCAGATACAGTGCCAACAGCTCCCGGTCGAAAGCACTGTACTTGAATTCGGGTGGTCGTAGGTGCTTGCTGAAGAACGCCAGGGGTTGCCAGCGCCCCTCGATGAGCTGCTCCAGCACCCCACCGACTGCTGTGTCGGATGCGTCCACCGTGAGGGCAGTCGGACCGTCCGTTCTGGGGTGCACCAGCATCGCGGCATCTGCCAAGGCTTCCTTGGCTTTAACGAAAGTGGCCGCAGCCTCCTCGTCCCAAGTAATGTCCTTGCCTTTACCCGACATCAGGGTGTACAAAGGGTGCATGATATGGGCTGCTGAGGGGAGGAAACGGTGGTAGAAGTTCACCATACCAACGAACTCCTGCAGGCCTTTAACCGTGTTGGGCCGGGAAAAGTGGCGGATCGCGTCTACCTTGGCAGGCAGAGGTGTTGCCCCGTCTTTGGTAATCCTGTGGCCCAGGAAGTCGATGGTATCGAGACCGAACTGGCATTTGGCCGGGTTGATCGTGAGGCCGAAATCACTCAGGCGGGAGTAGAGTTGGCGGAGGTGGGACAGATGCTCCTGGCGACTACTGCTGGCTATAAGGATGTCATCCAAATAGATGAACGCAAAGTCCAGGTCGCGTCCCACCACATCCATTAGCCGCTGGAACGTCTGTGCGGCATTCTTCAGGCCGAACAGCATTCGGAGGAATTCGAACAGGCCGAACTGGGTGATGAGTGCTGTTTTGGGGATGTCTTCAGGGTGCACTGGGATTTGATGGTATCCCCGGACGAGGTCTACTTTGGAAAAGATTCTTGCCCCATGCAGGTTTGCTGCAAAGTCCTGTATGTGCGGCACGGGGTAGCGGTCTGGAGTTGTAGCCTCGTTCAGTCTGCGGTAGTCGCCGCATGGTCTCCAACCCCCGGCTGCTTTGGGCACCATGTTCAGGGGGGAGGCCCATGGGCTGTCGGACCTCCGTACGATCCCCAATTCCTCCATCCTCTTGAACTCCTCCTTCACCAGGCCGAGCTTTTCCGGGGGGAGCCTTCGTGCGCGGGCGTGGAGGGGTGGTCCCTGGGTCGGAATGTGGTGCTGTACCCCGTGTCTGGGCATAGCTGCCGTGAACTGCAGTGCCAGAATCGATGGAAATTCCACCAGGATTCTGGTGAATTCGTTGTCCGACAGCGTGATGGAGTCCAGGTGTGGGGCTGGCAACTTGGCTTCACCCAGGGAGAACATCTGGAAGATCTCAGCATGTACCAGTCTTTTCCCTTGCAAGTCGACCAGCAGGTTGTGAGCTCGCAAGAAGTCTGCCCCCAGGAGTGGTTGGGCCACCGCGGCCAGTGTGAAGTCCCACGTGAACGGGCTGGCGCCGAACTGCAGCTGCACTGTGCGGGTGCCGTAGGTCAGTATCGTGCTGCCGTTTGCGGCCCTCAGGATGGGTCCTGGCTTCCTGTTGCGGGTGTCGTACCCCGTCAGGGGCAAGACGCTGATCTCCGCTCTGGTGTCGACCGAGAAGCAGCGTCCCGACTGTTTGTCCCAGACCTACAAGAGGCTGTCCTGGTGGCCAGCCGCCATAGTCATTAGCGGCAGCTGGCCCTGGCCCTTGCAGGGCGGGCGACAACGGCGGGCTTTTGTGCCCCATCGCTAGTGGTAGAAACACCACTGTTCACTGTCCTCCTCACTCCTGCCTCTGTGTTGTCTGCGCCCCGCTGCCGGGCCTGGTCTGGTCTGCTGTTGGGTGCGTGGCCTGGTAATCTGACCGACGGACGCCACGCTCTCTCTCTTGGCTTTCCACAGCACGTCTGCCCGGGCCGCCACCTTCCAGGGGTCGTTGAAATCTGCGTCGGCCAACAGCAGATGTATGTCCTCGGGCAGTTGCTCTAGGAACGCTTGCTCGAACATGAGGCAGGGCTTGTGTCCGTCAGCCAGGGCCAGCATCTCGTTCATCAATGCTGACGGCAGCCTGTCTCCCAAACCGTCCAGGTGAAGCAGGCGGGCACCCCGCTCACGCCGTGAGAGGCCAAAGGTCCCAATGAGCAGCGCTTTGAATGCTTCATATTTGCCTTCTTCCGGGGGTGACTGTACGAAATCTGCAACCTGGGCGGCCGTCTCCTGGTCAAGGGCGCTCACCACGTGGTAGTAACGCGTGGAATCAGAGGATATCTGCCGAATCTGGAACTGGGCTTCTGCTTGGCCAAACCACATGCGTGGTCGCAGCGTCCAGAAAGTCGGCAGTTTTAGCGAAACTGCGTGAACAGATGAAGAGTTGGTCATCTTTGGTCCAAATCCCGTTTGGACCATCGGGGTCACCAATGTAGCGATGTGCTACAAGCAGTCGGTAAGTCGTTTCGAGACTAATTTATTCAAACTTCGCGGTGCTGGCATTTAAATCCCTAGCGCCCGCCCTCTCCGGGCGGAAATGACATCAGAGGTGCATTACCAAAGTCTCCCCACGCGCGCTGGCTATTTGTGAGCCGGTTCGCCTGCGCAGAAAGTGGGTCGCTACACGCTGTTATATATACAGTATAATCAAAAAACCAGAACTCCTCCTAACAAATCGTAAAAAAAAATTGGAAAATTTTATTTATATAAAGAAAAAAACCCCCACTAAACTAAAATGGAACAAAAAAAAGAAAAGAAAGATTGGGCAGTCCATTTGAGGATAAAATTAGAAGAAAAAAGAAAGAGAGAAAACATCCTTCCAGTCACCTCCGAACCGTCACGGATAAGGATTTTCCCTAAAGAGAATTTTTAAAAAAAGTAAATAAATAAAAAAATAAATTAAATCATATGAAAATATTGAATAGTCACCAGACTTGCTCAAAATTAAAAGGTGTATCAAACGTCCAGCTTCTAATTTTCTCCAAGCTTAGACATGACATAATGGAGGTGAGCCAATAGAAAACAGTAGGCGGATTAGAATCTTTCCAGTATAACAAGCTAGCTCTCCTAGCCAGTAAAGTTGAAAAGGCTATCACATGTGATAGCCTTAAAAAGCAAACACAAGGAAATCTGCAGCTGCTGGAAATTCAAGCAACACACACAAAATGCTGGTGGAACACAGCAAGCCAGGCAGCATCTATAGGGAGAAGTACAGTCGACGTTTCAGGCCGAGACCCTTCATCAGGACTAACTGAAAGGAAAGATAGTAAGAGATTTTTAAAAGTAGGAGGGGGAGGGGAAAATTTGAAATGATAGGAGAAGACCAGAGGGGGTGGGGTGAAGCTAAGAGCTGGAAAGGTGATTGGCGAAAGTGATACCGAGCTGGAGAAGGGAAAGGATCATGGGACTGGAGGCCTCGGGAGAAAGAAAGGGGGAGTCTGGGTAGCCTCCAACCTGATGGCATGAACATTGACTTCTCTAACTTCCGTTAATGTCCCTCCTCCCCTTCTTACCCCATCCCTGATATATTTAGGTTTTCTCCCCCCTCCTCTTTTTTTCTCTCTCTCTGCCCATCACTCTGCCTGTTCTCCATCTCCCTCTGGTGTTCCCTTCCCCCTTTCTTTCTCCCTAGGCCTCCCGTCCCATGATCCTCTCCCTTCTCCAGCTCTGTATCCCTTTTGCCAGTCACCTTTCCGGCTCTCAGCTTCACCCCATCCCCTCCGGTCTTCTCTTATCATTTTGCATTTTCCCTTCTCCCTCCTACTTTCAAATCTCTTACTATCTTTCCTTTCAGTACGTCCTGACGAAGGGTCTCAGCCCAAAATGTTGACAGTGCTTCTCCCTGTAGATGCTGCCTGGCATGCTGTGTTCCACCAGCATTTTGTGTGTGTTACTTGATAGGGGTATACAAGATGATAAGAGGCATAGATCGTGTGGATAGCCAGGGAGGAAATGGCTAATATGAAGAGGCATAATTTTCAGGTGAGTATAAGAGGGATATTAGAGGCAGGATTTTTTCACAGGAAGTTGCGGGTGCATGAAACACCCTTCCAGGGTGGTGGTAGATGCAGAAATATAGGGGGCATTTAGGAAACTGTTAGATAGGCACATGGATGATAGAAAAATGGAGGGTTAGATTGATCTTGGAGTAGGTTAAAGGGCCTGTAACATTCTGTAGGGTTCTATGTTCTATATTCTAAAATGATGGAGAGGCAGAGCCAACTCTGATACAGACAGAAGGAAAGAGTGAGTTAGTTAAAATTGGAGAATTCCATACTGAGTTCAGAAGTCAAGTTGTTGATCTCTAAACTCTCACTGAGCCTTTGTGTAACAGTTTACCTTTCAGTAAAAGAATGCTTCTCCCCTTTCTGAAACTTGATTTAATCTTTCATTAAGTTTTAAATCCAGATGAAGGGTCTCGGCCTGAAACATCGACTGCTTAATCCCCTCCCTGGATGCTGCCTGACCTGCTGAGTTCCTCCGGGAACGTGTGTGTGTTGCTCTGGGCTTCCAGCGTTTGCAGAATCTCTTGTGTTTATGATATGCTAAACTAACCGTTCTGTTTCCCAGACTTTGCTTCAGCTGGTTTGGTAATTTATTGTGGCGGGGGCGGTGGATGGCAAGGGCCAAGGTAGAAGTAGATTGATGAGCTCAGCAGAAATCGTTGGACGGTCTGGTTGTGTTAAGGTTCACGAGAGCTCTCGTTACCAAACGCTGCTTAATTTCTTACACACCTCTGTGTATCTCTGCTTTTATGATGAGATTATTAAGGCAGGTAAATGCGCTTACACAACATAAGCTAAGCACGACCTCAAAGGTGGTTAAAGGTACAAGTGACTCATCATTTTTCTGTAAGACCTTCTGTTTAAAACCCAGAGGAGTGTGCGGTAAAACAAAGGGACCTGGGAACACACTTCCATAATTCCCTGAAAGTGGCTTCACAGAGTTGTAAAGAAAGCTCTTGGCCCATTGGCTTTCATAAATCCAAGTATTGTATCCAGGCCAGTCCAATCCAATAACAAGTGTAACTCCAAGGACGATCAGACGCCTGCAGACCGGAGGCCTGTCCTGGAGTTTGGGGACTGTCCGTGTGTGTGGGTGGACAGGGCTTGTTTTGCTGTTGCTCTGTTGCCTGTTGTGTTCTGCCGGGCATTGCCGACTTGCTACATTGACGCCTGAGCGTGCCCGCGGCACATCCCTGGCTGAGTTGGTTGTTAAGGCCAACGGCGCATTTCGCAGTTTGCTTCCATGTAGATGTGATAAATAGATCTGCATCTGAGCTGTCCGCCGGGAGCTTGTGCTCTCTCCCTGTTGTGTGGGTTTCCTACGGTTGGGGTTTGGTGAATTGTGGACATATTGTGTTGGAGTCGGGGGCTTGGTGATGCCTGCGGGCAGCCCACGGCACAGTTCACATTTATTTATGTGCTTAATTATTGAGATATGGCACTTTGAGCTGCGCCGCCCAGCAAACCTACAATTTAACCCTCGCCTAATCAAGGGACTATTTACAATGACCAATTAACCTACCAACCATTACTCCTTCGGACCGTGGGAGGAAACCGGTGCACCTGGAGGAAACCCACGCGGTCATGGGGAGAACGTACACACTCCTTACAGAGAGCTGCAGAAATTGAACCCGGCTCACTGGTACCATAAAGTGTTGTGCTAACCAATGCTTGTGACTATTGTTGTGATTTGATGCAAATGACGTATTTCACAGTGTGTTTTGATGTTTTGATGGATGTGTGGCAAACTCACTCTCTCTTTATTCCACCTTACATAATCTTCTGATCAGGGAGAAGGCAGGAGAATGGGGTTGGGAGGGGTAACTAATCACCCATGATGGATTGGTGGAGTAGACTCGATGGGCAGAATGGCCTAATTGTGCTCCCAGGTCTTATGGTCTTATGAATCTAAATCTCAGCTGGGATGTTATGTTGAAGTTGTATAAGATGTTGGTGAGGCCAAATTTGGAGAATTGTGTGCATTTCTGGCCACCTACCTACAGGAACATTATCAATAGGATTGGGAGAGTACCGGGATATTCCTGGAGGACCTGCATTATAGGGAGGGAAAGGTTGAATAGGCTAGGGATTATTCCCTGGAGTGAAGAAGAATGAAGGAGGATTTGGTAAGCGTATACAAAATTATGAGGGGTATAGATAGGGTTAATGCAAGCAGGTTTTTTTTCCCACTGAGGTTGGGTGAGACTAGAACCAGAGGTCATGGGTTAAAGATGAAAGGTGAAATGTTTAAAGGGAAGCTGAGGGGGAACTTCTTCACTCAGAGAGTGGTGAAAGTGTGGAACAGCTTCCAATAAAGGTGGAGGAGGGTTTGATTTCAACATTTAAGGGAAGTTTGGGTAGTAAATGGATGGGAGGGGTATGGAGGGCCGGTCTATGGGACTAAGTAGCACACACTAGAGAGGCTGAAGGGCCTGTTCTATGCTGTCATGCTCCAAGAGGCTCCAATTTCACAGTCTGCATTCGTACAGAAGATCTAAGGAGCTCTTGCCCAGTCCTAATACTCGAATTTCATCTCAACCACTCTTCCCCAGCTCTACAGCCAAATTGGACCTTTGCAGCTTCTGTTTGTCTGCTACCCAACAGATTTACTTTGCTATGCTCCAATTTCTTCTTAGATTAGAGGGTTAAATGTGTGGCTTTAACTTTAGAAGCACACTCAAATAATCTCTGGCGTGTTGTTGGTGATAAAACGAGGAGTTACAGAGAGGCAGGCGACTGGGCGACTGGCAGGAGAGGGAAAGGGAATCAGCAGCCAGTGCAGAGTACCCCTAGGGCTGTTCCCCTCAATAAAGACTATACTGATTTGGATAGTGTTGGGGGAGGGATCGAGCTATCAGGGAGAAGCCGCAACGAGCAAGCCTCTGGCATGGACTCTGGCTCTGTGGCAGGGAAGGGGGTGAGAAGAGGGGTGATAGGGGATTCTATAATTAGAGAAGCAGACACCAGGTACTGTGGATGTGAAGGAGACACCTAGATGGTGCTAGGGCCAGGGATGTCTTAGAAAGAGTCCACAGTATTCTAAACAGGGAGGGTGAACAGCTGGAAGTTGTGGTATATTGGTATCAACGCCATACGTAGGAAAAGGGAGGAGGTCCTGAAGAGAGAAAGCTGAAAAGCTGGATCTCCAGGGTAGTAATCTCTGGGTTGCTACCTGTGCCATGCTCCAGCGAGGGTAAGAACAGGATTATTCGGCCGATGAACATGCGGCTGGAGATTTGGTGCAGGGGGTGGGTTTCAGATTTCTGGATCTTTGGGATCTCTACTGGGGAAGGTATGACCGGCACAAAAAGGGCAATTTATGCCTGATCTTGAGGGGGAACAACATCCTTGCGGGTAGATCTGCTAGAGCTGATGCGGAGGCTTAAACTGATTTGGCAGAGGTATGGGAACTGGAATGAAAGGGCTGAGGATGGGTCAGTTGGTATAGAACTAGATGCTGCATGTAGTGAGACTGTGAGGAAGGACAAGCAGATGATAGGATAAAATGGCAGAATACACTCGATGGGCTGAACAGCCTAATTCTACTCCTATGTCTTATGATCTTACATATTTTTAAAAGACTTTTACCTTAGTCTGGCATTGATGATAAATAATTCAGTCTATTGCTCAAAATTGCTTCTCTTCCCTCAAGGAACTATGTCTATATGACACACTTAGAAATTCCAGGAGGGTTAACTAAATGAAGTTTAACGCCCAGCATACACAACAACCTTAGGATAGGGAACGAGTCACTGGGTTAAAGGGACAGGTGTGGGTGACACAGACCTTAGATCTTGGTATCTGAAGGCAAGCTTCCAACAGTAATAAGGAATGAATAAGAGGTCGAAACTAAAGATAACTTGTCAACATTTCATTCTGACTGCTTCCTGCTCTCTTCTAATGAGGTTCAATGTAAATGGGAAGAAGCCCTTGCAGTTTTCTGGGCTCTAGCAGTGAATTCAGCTGCTTTGCTCTGCTGTAGACTAACATCTGCACTGTTATTTAGCTTCCCTCTCTCCACACACACACACACACACACACACACACACACTGATCTTCTGGGTATTTCCTGTAGTGCAATTCCTTGAATCCATACCTCTTACATTTCCCCTTGTTTTTCTCACTCTCCCTCTCTCCCTCCTTCTCTCCATCTCTTTCCATCTTTCTTTCTCCCTCTGCCTCTCTCCCTCTCACTCCCTCTCCTCTCACACTCTACCTCTCTCCATCTCTCTTCCTCCCTCTGCCTCTCGTTCTCTCTTCTTTCCCACTCCCCTTCTCTATCTCTATCTCCCTCTCTCTCCCTCCCTCTCCCACTCCTTCTCTCTTTCTCCCTCTCTTGTTCTCTCTCTCTCCTCTCCCACTCTCTTTCACTATCTCTGTATCTATCTCTCTCTATCCCTCCCTCTCTCTCCATATCCCATCTCTCTCTCTCTGCCTCTCCCTCATTCTCTCTCCCTTCTCTCTCTCTCTCTGTCTCTCACTCCTTTTCTCCTATCTCTTCATCTCTGCCCCTCTCTCCCTCATCAACCTAGCAACCAGATGATTTCTTTAACTCAATAACAGCTTCATCGCTGTAGTGTACGGATCTATTTATTTTAGCGCAATGACTCCATTTAGCACAAAGTTTTGACTGACAACTTACACACATGCAGTGATTTGTTGCTCTCTCTGCAAAGTGAATATTCACGTTAACTTCTCCTTCGGGCACGTGCCTTTAGTTATTTGATATGTAGCTGCACGGACACAACAGTTTGGTGACGAGTATGAACCTGAATGTCGGTGAATATCACCAACTGCTCCGACAGTTATGGGAGGACAGAACTCAGAGGGAGGGAGAGTGACAGCAAGAGAGAAGAGTGAACCAATATGGAGAAGGCAGTCAGGGATGCTAGAAAAGGGCACGTGAGTAACAATGCACAGTAAACAGTGAGAAACGCACAACCAGCGAAGCTAAAGTAAAAATGACATGATGATGGCCTTAGCCAGGAAAGTTGATGAATTTGATAGCGCTAATGAGGACTGGGAATTGTATACTGAGAGGGTTGAACTGTATAGTAATGCTAACGATAGAAAGCCTCCAAGCTTAATGGATGCTAGAACATAAAGTCTTTTATGAAACTTCTGAAAAGCCAGCAAGCAAGAGGTTTGATGAAATTGTTGCAATTTTGCAAAATTGCTTGAGCCCAAAGCTGCTAGTAATAGCTGAAAGATTTAGATTTCACAAAAGGAACCAGTCAAGGGATGAAAGCATTTCTGAATACATTGCTGAACTGCACAAACTTTCCCAACACTGCGACCTTAGAGAAGGACTTTCTGGTGCATTAAGGGACAGGCTTGTACATGGCTTGCATAGTCAAAGCACTCAAAAGAAGCCACTGTCAGAAAGAGACCTAGCCTTAAACGGGCAATGACCATTGCAATATCATTAGTTACTGCAGCAAAGGATGTGTCAGAACTACGGAAAAAGAGTTTAGAATGTGAAACACACAAAATATCCCTGAATGGTGCAAAAAGCCAAAAATGTTATTGTTGTGACATATCCTCCCATGATGCAAGTGACTGTTGGTTCAAAGTAAAAGTTTGCAGACAGTGTCACAGACAAGGTCGCATAGAGAGAGTGTGCAAGGCAGATAAAAACGCATAACCAAAGAGAAAATTCACACAGAGTGAAAAGTGTCAAACACAAAACTAAACAAATGCATAAAGTGACTGAATGTGAAACTGAATCAGACCACACAGAGTCTGTTAATGGTGCGATGGCATGCCTGGAACTACATAGCATTACTGAAGTAGGTTGCAAAACCATATGGATCACAACAGTTGTGTTTGGTATAAAACTGAAAATAGAGCTGGATACAGGGCCAGTTTTGTCTGTAATTTCACAGGCTGACTACAACAGACTGTTTTCTAAGCTGCCACTAGAAAAGACCCTGGTGATGCTAAAGACCTGCACGGGCAAACAAAGTGTCTGTCAAAGGCAAACTGAAAGTGAATGTGACGTATGGAGGCAAAACACAGCAGTAAGAGCTCTATGTGTTGAAAAGTGGAGGGCCAGCACTTTTCAGACGTGAATGGTTGAGAAAACTCCGATTAAACTGGCGCACAGGAGAAAATCTGCAGATGCTGGAAATCCAGGCAACACACACAAAATGCTGGAGGAACTCAGCAGGCCAGGCAGCATCTATGGAAAAGAGTGAACAGTCGACGTTTCAGGCTGAGACCCTTCCTCAGGACTGCAGATAAAAGATGAGAAGTCTGAGTAAGGAGGGGAGGGGAGGAAGAAATACAAAGCAGGAGGTGATAAGTGAAACCAGGAGAGGGAGAGAAGTGAAGTAAAGAGCTGGGAAGTCGATTGGTGAAAGAGAAAAAGGGTTGGAGAAGGGGAATCTGATAGGAGAGGACAGAAAGCCATGGAAGAAAGGGCAGGGGAGGAGCACCAGAGCGAGGTGATGGGCAGCTGAGGAGATAAGGTGAGAGAGGGAAATGAGAATGGTGAAGGTGGGGGGGGGGGGGGCATTACCGGAAGTTTGAGAAATATATGTTCATGCCTTCAGGTTGGAGGCTATCCAGAAGGAATATAAGGTGTTGCTGCTCCAACCCGAGTGTGGCCTCATCGCGAAAGTAGAGGAGGCCATAGACTGACGTGTTGGAATGGGAATAGGAAGTGGAATTAAAATGGGTGACCACTGGGAGATCCCACCGCTTCTGGCGCACGGCGGTCCGGGTTAATTTCAAGTTCACATTCAGTTTAACGTACACCACCAGACAAAACAACGTTCCTCCGAGGTGCACAACACAGTACATACAAGTCACACACAACACACAAAGTGATGTTACCACAAATAAAAAGGTTCATTTACATCACAAGTTAAAAGGTAACCAGTATAATGCTACTGGTGCTTCATACGCAATGGGACCTGGACAGAGGCAGGGAGTTCAGTCGTCTCACGGCCTGGGGGAAGAAACTGTTCCCAGATTCTTTTCCTAATGCTACAGTGCCTCCTGCCTGATGGTAGGAGGGTCAAAGAGATTGTTGGCTGCTTGGGAAGGATCCTTGACAATGCTAAGGGCCCTACATAGACAGTGCTCTGGAGAAATACCTCTGATATGGAAGAGAGACCCTGATAATCCTCTCAGCAGTCCTTTGTAGGGTCTCGCAGTCAGATGCCTTACAATTCCCACACTGGATGGTGTGCCTATCCACCTATTTACCCATTTCAGGTGTGCTCTCCCTTCCTTTCCAATCCCGAAGAAGGGTCTCGGCCCAAAACACCAGCTGTTTGTTCATTTCTATAGATGCTGCCTGATCTGCTGAGTTCCTCCAGCGTTTTATGTGTGCTGCTTTGGATTTTCAGCAAGTTCAGGATTTCTCATGTTTATGGTGTACCCATGGCCGGCTGGTGTTGTAGTGGTATCTGCACCGGACTTTGAGGCAAATGGTCCCGGGCTCGAATCTGGCTGGCTCCTGTGCGCTTTCCATCTGTGCTGGGTTGAGTGTCGAGCTGGCAATTCAGCCTCATTAAAAAACAGACAAAATGCTAAAGGAGTAGCAAGGTTTGCCACCTGATGCTCCACGAGGCACAGAAAGGAACAACATGGTGTACCTTTCCAAATGTTATTTTTTAAATGCTGTAATTGTATCTGTTTCTACCATTTTGTTCTGATTATACATCATCCTCTGTGTGAAAAACATGACCTTCGGGTCCATTTTAAATCTTTCCCCTCTCACCTTAAATCTATCTCCTCTCGTTTCAGACTCTTCTACACTGAGATTAAAAACACTGCGACCATCCATTTTATCTTTACCTCCACAAAGTCCCCCTCAGTCTCCTGCACTCCAGGGAAAACAACCCCTGCCTTTCCAGTCCCTCCTTATAACTCAAGGCTGCCAGTCCCAGTAACATCCTCGTGAATCTTTACTGCACCCTCTCCAGCTTAATGACGTCTCCGTGGTATCCGGTGCATCACCCGCCCCTCAGAATCCCATGCTTCAGTGACATATCCCCTCTCTCTTCTAAGTACACAGAAACACAGCTCCATACAGTCAAATCCTTCCTTGAGTGACAAACGTCTCCTCCAGTTTCCTCCCTCATCCCAACAACGTACGGGTTAGTATGTTGTGGGCGTGCCAAAGGCATAGCGACACTCGCCGGCTGCCCCCCCCCCCCCGCACACCTCAGACTGCGTCGGCCATTGACGCAAAAGATGCATTTCATTGGATGTTTCAATGCTTTGAAGTACATGTGTCAAATAAAGCTAACCTTATAATCTTATCTTTTCATCTCTGGAAGAGTATAAAGATTCTTAAGATGTAATGATCCTATCTTCTCACCTCTGGAAGAATATAAAGATTTTCAAGATTAGCTTCATACATCAAAACATCGCAGCATCCATGCAATGCGGCAAGTTAACACTTGAAGCCACTCCAGACTATTACTTTGCAACTCTGTTGTGCAGTTATTAATTAGAGTGTAATTTGTAATTCGAGCTTTTGGTACATTGACCTTCATAAATGAGAGTATTGAGTAGAGGGGTTGGGCTGTTATTTTGAACTTGTATATGATTTGGTGAGGCCTGATTTGGAGTATTGTGTGTAGTTCTGGTTACCTACCTAGAGCAAAGATACCAATAAGATTGAAACAGTGCAGAGAAAATTTACAAGCATGTTGCTGGGACTTATGACCTGAGGAATAGGGGAAAGTTGAACAGATTAAGACTTTATTCCCAGGAGTGTAGGGGAACAAGGGGAGATTTGATAGAAATATACAAAATTATGAGGGGTATAGATAGGGTCAATGCAAGCAGGCTTTTTCCACCGAGGTTGGCAGAGACAAGTTCTAGAGGGCTTAGGCTAAGGGTGAAATGTGAAATGTTTCAGGGGAACCTGAGGGGGAATTTCTACACTCAGGAGGTGGTGAGGGTGTGGAAGGAGCTGTCAGTGGAAGTGGTGGATGTGGGTTTGATTGCAACAGTTAAGGGAAAGTTGAATGAGTACATAGGTGGGAGGGGTATGGAAGACTATGGTCCAGGTTGGGGGCAATGAAACTGGGCAGAAACAGGCCCTTCACCCACAATGTTGTGCTGAACTAACTAACTAACCTAATCCCTTCTGCATACAGCTTCCATATCCTTCCATTTCATGCACATTCATGTGTCCATCTACACTCAGTGACCACTTTACTAAGTATCTCCTGTGGCTAGTAAATTAACCAGTGAATGTACGTGGTGGGCTTCAGCTGTTGCAACACATCCACTTCAACGGTTTGATGTATTGTGCGTTCAGAGATGCTCTTCAGCACTCCACTGTTGTAAATTTGAGTTATTATCAGTTTGAACCTGTCTGGCCATTCTCCTCTGACTGGGTATTCTTATTTTTGTTTTTTTGCATCATCCTCTGTAAACTCTAGAGACTGTTGTGCGTGAAAATCTTAGGAGATCAGCAGTTTCTGAGATACTCAAACCACCCCATCTGGCACCAACAATCATTCCACAGTCAAAGTCACTTAGATCACATTTCTTCCCCATTCTGATGATTAATCTGAACAACAACTGAACCTCTAGACATTGCCTGCATGCTTTTATGTATTGAGTTGCTGCTGTGTGATTGGCTGATTAGATATTTGTATTAACAAGCAGGTGTACCTAATAAAGTAGCCACTGACTGTAAGAGGTTTTCAAAAGCTGTTTTAAGGATGAACTTTGCATGAAGTGAAATTTAGAACCTTAACTGCTGAAGTTCAAATTCAAGTTTAATTACCATTCAACCATACATAAAATACTAGGAATACAGCCAAATGAAACAGTGTTACTCTGGGGCCAAGGTGCAGAACACAGTACCGACAGTCATACACAGCACAAGGCACACATAGCACATATAGACAGCAGTAAAATACAGTCACACACAAAAAAATACAGTCCAAGTCCCTGTGTCCATAAATATTGCAGCAGTCTGCATTCGAACATAATGCATCTTGTCTTCTGCCACTCAAACACTAGAGGGCAGCACCGATCCCAAGCCAGATTGCCTCCAGCATTCTCATGGAGCACACCGACTCCAATGCTTCTCTCCTGGACAGCTGCAGACAGACGACACCACGGCTTGAGGCCTAGTTCTCGCTGTGCAGATCCCCTTACCGTTCACCAATAAATAGTGAACCGGACTTGCAGCATTCCACGTTATGAATATGCAGCAGGGTCTTGTGATCACAAGAAGAGGTAGGTAGGCCTCAGTTAGTCTCGATTAGACCATGGATTTGCACCTTGGAAAGTTTCCAGGGCACAAGCCTGGGCAAGGATTGTTTTTATGGAAGACCGGCAGTTGCCCAAGCTGCAAATCTCCCCTCTCCATGCCACCAATATTGTCCAAGGGAAGGGCATTAGGACCCATACAGCTTGGCACCGGTGTCGTCGCAGAGCAATGTGTGGTTAAGTGCCTTGCTCAAGGACACACATGCAAGCCTCGGCCAAGGCTCGAACTAGCGACCTTCAGATCACTAGACGAACGCCTTAACCACTTGGCCATGTGCCAACAAGAAGAGCGACTAAGCCAGTCACCCGATCTTCGGGCACCTCTCTGATGTAGGCAGCAGTGGTCCACATTGAGTCCAGCTTCTCCGAAAACAAGCAACTCGCTGATGGGGTAGACCTGCAGAACTTTAAGTTCTGAGTGTCCAGCATGGTCTTGTGATCATATAATACAAGTTAAAACAAAAAGATAATAACATCTTTGATTGGTTGGGTGGAGGCCGCTGTGTCTACGTGTGCTGCCGACTTACTGGAAGTCCATATAAAAAACGACTAATCTGACTACGATGAACTAAATGAAGCTGGTACTTCCACACTTATCACCGTTGTAATAAATGATTTCACTGTATGTTTCAATGTACACGTGATAAATATATCAATTGGAGTCTGAATCTGAAATGGTTACCTGCTCATTCTCCCAAATCTGTCAGATTAAGGAATGACAAACACAAAGTACAGAAGAAACGCAGCAACGTGCATCTTCTATTACCCATTCTGCACCCCCACTTCTCTCCTCCTCACCTGACCATCACCTCCCTCTACTTCCCCCCCCCCCCGGACTACTCACTTCTCCTATCAGATTCCTTCTTCTTCAGCCCTTTACCTCTTCCACCTATCACCTCCCAGTTTATTACTTCATCCCCTACCCCGCCCACCCCACCTTCCCCCTCACCTGGTCTCACCTATCACCTGTGTGTGCGCGTTGCTCTGGATTTCCTACATCTGCAGAATCTCTTGTGACAGGCACTGACACAGAGCAACAACCCCCAAAGCACCTTACAACACCCACTAGATTTGGATATTGCCCTGAAGAATTCTGCCTTGCACCGTGGGTACATAAGGAACCTGTTGTGTTCACAGAGTTAGCATGCATCTCTCTGGACTGGGATGCGGCTCAGAGCTGAGTGCAATCCTTCCATAATATTTATGTTGTGTGTAACTGTGCAATAAAATTCATTAGAAATGAGTGATTCCAAAGATTATAAAGAAATATTATCTCTTTATATCAAATGTGTGACCTTTTCTCTGATAAACCACATATAAAATGGTTTATTGCCAAATACTAACAATTAAACAAATCTCCATAAGCCTTCTGATATCAACTCACTGTATATTTATTTCATCTCTCTCGGGTGAATCACAAGGTCACTGGGTTAATGCTAACACCACCCACTGCTGTCACAAAGCTGTACACTGTTTCATGAAGACATTCGAGACACAGTCTTATGGCAGGCGTATGTTGGTTTTGTCAGTGTCGATCTCTGGCTAAAAGACAGAATATACATAGAACATTATAGCACATGTTGTTGTGCCAACCATTTAGCCTACTTTCAGATCAATCTAACCTTTCCCTTCCACATAGCCCCACATTTTCCTACAATCCATGCATCTAAGCGTCTCCTAAATGTCTAATGTATCTGTCTTTACCACTACCACTTTATCTGTATTCTGTGCACTGTCAACTCTCTGTGTAAAAAAAAATTTACCTCTGACATCCCATGTATATTTTCCTTCAAAAACCTTAAACTATACTGCTTATATTAGTCATTTCTACTGTGGGAAAAAAAGTCTCAAGCTCTCCACTCAATCTAGATCTAGGTGTATCACCTTGTACACCTCTCATCGTCCTTTGCTCCAAAGAGAAAGGCCCTAGCTTGCTCAAACTATCCTCAAAAGGCATGATCCCAGGTGATGATTCTCCAATCCCAGGTGATGATTCTCCAATCCCAGGTGATGGTTCTCCAACCCCAAGTGATGGTTCTCCAATCCCAGGTGATGGATCTCCAATCCCAGGTGATGGTTCTCGAACCCCAGGTGATAGGTGGATCCAGGTGATGGATCTCCAATCCCAGGTGATGGAGCTCCAATCCCAGGTGATGGTTCTTCAATCCTAGGTGATGGTTCTCCAATCGCAGGTGATGGTTCTTCAATCCCAGGTGATGGTTCTCGAACCCCAGGTGATAGGTGGATCCAGGTGATGGATCTCCAATCCCAGGTGATGGCTCACTAATCCCAGGTGATGGTTCTCCAATCCCAGGTGATGGTTCTTCAATCCTAGGTGATGGCTCTCCAACTCCAGGTGATAGTTCTTCAATCCTAGGTGATGGTTCTCCAATCCCAGGTGATGGTTCTTCAATCCTAGGTGATGGCTCTCCAACCCCAGGTGATGGGTGGATCCAGGTTAGGAGGAAAGACTAGGAGGTGATAGGTGGAGGTGACCAAGTCCTGCAGATGATGAAATCTGATAGCAGAGAAATTGTCTTACCTGTAGTTGTATGATTCCATTTGTAGTCTTTGACGAAAGATGAGGTGTTGTTCCTCAAGACTGTATAGAACCTCACTGAGACAATCAAAAAGGCCACACACATACTGATTGGAAAATCAGAATCGGAATCGGGTTTAATATCACTGGCATATTTCCTGTAATTTCTTGTTTTGTGGCAGCAGTACAGTGCAATATATAATGAACACTATAATTGTGGAAGCTGCCTTCTTGAGGCATCACCTTTTGATGGTGTTGGGGAGACAACTTTTTCTGATCCTGTGCAGTGGCTCCCCCATATCAGTGGCCGTGGTCAGCATCGGAGGCTGGTTAATACGAAGCATTGAGAGTCACAGTGTGGGCAGTTGTAGGGCCACCTAAGGGGGAGTAGAGCCAGGATGGCATGGGTGAATCTTCTGGGTAAGGTTTGAAGCCACCGCCTTGACACTGCATTAATGCAAGCCGTTGAATGTTGGCATGTGTGAAGTGGCAGACCGTTGATCAGAGATTATCTTACCCTCTTTAATTTTAGATAAATTCAGGAGTTTAGTTTATCTCAGTCCACCTTTATTGGCTGCCTTCATTTACACAATAATGATAAACTATGCTTATGGGGGTAATTTGGTGATAAATTTTCCAGCAGTTTATTTGTGTTTATATAGCATACTGTGATCGGCTGAATCTGCAGCTTTCAACTGCCTCTGTAGTGTCTCATTTATTTATGTTGTTACGAACCCCGTAACTGGGCGCATGCGGGATAGATCTTGGAATCTAGGGGCGGGACCTCAACACTCACAGGCTGGCTCGTCAGCTTCATTGCTGACCAAACCTTACCACCGGCTAAATCGTTACCAAGAAGGACATCCGTGTTAGTACTCGGGAATTCTGATCGCACCCCTATTTCAACTGGTCCAGAGACTAGCTCACAATTTATAATGATCCTATGCAAGGGCACCGTTTCTGTCCCTTTTCCTATTCCTCTCAAAGCTACCATTCCCATCTTGCGACCAAAATCCAGTACCTTACTGCTAATCAATGACAGTTCAGCTCCCGTGTCTCTCCAGATCTGCACTGGAACTGGTGTGTCTCCCTCTCTCACAGACAAGGTTCCTTTTGAAATACATGTCTCAGACCCTTCTCGTACTCTGTCTACCTGGGGCTCTCTTGTCGATTTACTGATTACCACAGCACATCCTATAGGGACTGCTGCTTTCCATTTTCCTGTCTCCTTCCTCGGAGCAAGGCACCTAGATGCAATATGTCCCCCCTTTCCACAATTAAAGCAGGTCAAGCCAGGAACTCTCCTGCCGTCTTGCCTCTCCTCCTCAATCTTACCACTAGCTCCTGGCGGGACCTCTGCCTCAGCCGGCGGGCTTTCTCTACCGTTCCCACGGTCTCTCTGGTAACTTTTATTCGAGGAAAACTTTGTCTTGTGGGTTAGGGCATATTCATCTGCGAACCTAGCAAATTCGGAGATGGACTTATTCGGCTTCTCATTCAAATACATCCGGATATCCTTCAAAACACAACCTTTAAATTCCTCAATCAGAATTAACTCCCTGAGATGCCAAAAATCTTCTTCCACTATTTCTGCTGCACACCAGCGATCCAAGAGCACACCCTTCTCATAGGCAAACTCGGTATACATCTGATTCCACCCTTTCTCTAAATTTCTGAACTTTTGTCTATAGGCTTCAGGTACCAATTCGTAGGTCCGAAGAATGGCCTCCTTTACTTTCTCATAATTCTCAGACTGTTCCTCCTCCATGGACAACGCCACATATGCCCGTTGTGCCTTCCCTTTTAACACACTTTGTAACAACGCCACCCACTGCTCTTTGGGCCACTTCTGATTCACTGCCACCTTTTCAAAATGCAAGAAATAACTATCAACATCCGTTTCCTCGAACAGAGGTACTAACCTAAACTCCCGACTAACATTAAACCGCTCCTCTCGGTCTGACCCTTGAACTCTTTGCTCTTGCCTTAACTTCTCCATATCCAAGTCATGTTGCCTCTGTTTCTCTGCCTCCCTCTCCTTCTCGGCTCTTTCTCTCTCCTTTTCAGCTGCTTCCAGCTGTTTTAACTGCATTTCATGCTCCCTTTGTTTCTCAGCTCTGTCCTGCTCCTTTTCCTTTAGCTGGAGCTCATGCTCCCTTTGTTTCTCGGCTCTTTGCTGCTCCTTTTCCTTCTCAGCTGCTTCCAGCTGTTTTAACTTAATTTCATGTTCCAACCTTAATTTCTCCAACTCTAACTGAGCCGTCCCACTAGCTGGTGCCTTTTCAGGGATATTTTCCAATACCTCAGCAGAAAACACATTCTTCACAATATAATACTGAGTTATGGCCCTCCGCACCTCCCGCTTTTTCATCGACAATCTCACCTCTGCGAGGTTTAGTCCTTTCACAATATTTATCAAGTCCGACTTTGTGGCCGCCTCTAGCGCCTCCAGAGTCGGGTTTTCTCTAAATTCATCCATGTCCATCTTTTCTGGTTTCCCGTCTGGCTACCCGCGCAACCAGATCCAAGTTTGGACTTACAAGCCCGATTCACTGGCCCCCCAATTTGGTATCAAATCCTGAGACGAGAACCCCATGTTGTTACGAACCCCATAACTGGGTCACTTACCAGCAAAGATAGAGAGGTCCGTTGAAGTCTGATGGTACTATTTTTAACAGTATTTATTAGTAAAAATACACAAAAATAATATCAATGCAAACATACAGATAATATACGTCATCAATACTAAATCTAAAAGTGCGGGTATAATAATAATCAATAAGAAATAAGCTCTATCGTTGTCTAGGGGATAATGTATTGTCCGATGGAAATATAAAAGTCAATCAGTTCATTCAGGCTGCAGCTTTTTGGTTGCAGAGAGAGACAGATTTTTGAAACTTGCCGGCTTTCCTTTATCCGATCTTGATCCGTATTCGTCCTTTAGTGAGGCCGTTCCATGGAAGACTTGTCATCCGGGCAAGGATGGGCACACACAAGCCCCCACTGGTCTCATACGTTTCTCCTGGTGCGTCTGAAGGGGTTGTTCCCCAGACCCTCTTTTATCCTTACTCACGGGGTCTCAGATGTCATTCAGGTTGGGATGATGCAATCCCTCAACCAGCCCACTCTGGTCATTCCCTGAGGGCTTCAATGAATAATACAGTACTCAATACACAATTCCGTCTCCAAGAGACAATGGCCGTTATCCGTGGCTTTGTATCGCTGAGGCCAGGACGCACATTCCAAACCCTTGTGGATTCTGCATGTCTCTCTCTCATTTCCTGGGTCCCAGACCCGAATTAATAGCAATCTTGCGATTCTCAAAAAAGGAGGGGGCTACTTTGTACCCTTCGGCCCCTCAGAGTTGTGGCACATTCGTAACAATGTGGACAGTGGAGTTCCGCCCCTCTGTTCTGCTCCAGGAGAATTCCTTGCTGCTGTGACTTGCACTAGTCGCAACCAGAGCCAATTCTTTACTCCTGACTCCTTCTGGTTCCCCGGGTTCACAGCAGGAAGCGTGTCTGGACCATTAGACATAGAAGCAGAATTGGGCCATATGGTCCATTTACTCACGGCAGATCCTTTTATCCCCTCCTTAGTCTCACTGCCTGGCCTTCTCCCCGTAACCTTTGATGCCATGTCCAATCAAGAACCTATCAAGCTCTGCCTTAAATACACCCAACGACCTGGCCTCCAGAGCTGACTGTGGTAATAAATCCCACAAATTCACCATCCTTTGGCTAAAGAAATTCCTCCACTTCTCTGTTTTAATGGACGCCCCTCTATCCCGAGGCTGTGCCCTCTTGTCCTAGACTCTCCCACCATGGGAAACATCCTTTCCACATCCACTCCGTCTAGGCCTTTCAACATTTGAAAGGTTTCAATGAGATCCCCCGTCATCCTTTTAAATTCCCATGAGTACAGACCCAGAGCCATCAAATTTTCCCCATATGATAACCCTTTCATTCCCAGAACCATCCTTGTGAACCTCCTCTGAAACCCCACCAATTCCAGCACATCTTTTCTTAGATGAGGAGCCCAAAACTGTTCACAACACTCAAGGTGAGGCCTCACCAGTGCCTTATAAAGCCTCAGCATCACATCCCTGCTCTTGTATTCTAGACCTCTTGAAATGAATGCTAACATTGCATTTGCCTTCCTCACCACTGACTCAACCTGCAACATTCAGAAATTTGATGGCAGAGGGGAAGAAGCTGTTCCTGAATTACTGAGTGTGTGTCTTCAGGCTTCTGTACCTCCTTCCTGATGGTAGCAATGAGAAGAGGGCATGTCCTGGGGGGTGGCGGTCCTTAATGATAGATGCCGCCTTTCTGAGGCATCGCTCCTTGAAGATGTCTTGGATGCTACGGAGCCTAGTGCACATGATGGAGCTGACTTGAGTTCACAACTTTCTGCATCTTCTTTCGATTCTGTGCAATGCGTCTTTCAACCTCCCCCCCCCCCCCCACCCTTACCAGACAGTGTTGCAGCCAGTATTGTGGTGGGATGTCTCTAAGTATTTTACAGTCACCAGAGCCCTTCTGAAGTGCAGTCATTGTTGTAATGTTGGGAACTGTGACCATACCAGTCTTAGGGCATATTCTGCAGTTAGGGTATTAATTTCACCAGCAACCAGTCTTCAGATTTCGATGTGGATTGTAGACTGAATTTAAAATGCAGCTCCAAACAATTAGAGCTCAGATCGCTGCATATGCATGAATGCAGTCCAGAGTCAGTGGAGATTAACATTCATTTGGTTGTCTGGAGTGTGGGTGTGAAGAAGGAGCTATGTGAAAACTATATGCAATTTAAAGGAAGCATTGTAGATATATTGTAACTATAGAATTCTCCTGCTGTTACCTATGATCTTTAGCATAAAAAATATCATGTGATATTGGGCCAGGCAGGCCTTTTTCTTACAAGAGTGTCTCAATATGATGACTTTTGCTCGTTTTTGCTGAATAAAACACTTCTATATCCACTAGCTTCAGGGTGTCTCTGGTGAAATGTTATACTGATTTTGACTAAACGAGGGTCTTAGCGATAATGACCCTAGATTAACCACTTGATCTTTTAACCACATTACAATTTAGTCATGTGATTGAAAGGTGAGATTAACTTTGTCACATGCACATCGAAACATACAGCGATGTATGTCAGTTGTGTCAAATCACATCAGCTGCAGGCAGCCCGCAAGAGATGTCACAGTTCTGGTGCCAACATACCATGTCAACAATTTACTAACCCCAGTTCCAACTCGTACGCCTTTGGAATATGGGAGAAAACTGGGACACACAGAGGAAACCCACGCGATCACAGTGGAGGAGGTACAAACTCCTTACAGACGGCTCTGGGAATGGACTCTGATCTTACAGCAGGCAGAGTAAAGTACAGCAACTGCTACACTGCCATGCCATTATGAAATTGTCCCGACCTGAATCTTTAGTCAGTACAATTACCAGTCCTTCTTGGAGAGCAGAACAAGTTCAAAGTTCAACGTAAATTTATTATCAAAGCATGTATACATCACCATATACTATTCTGAGATTCATTTTCTTGCAGGCATTTGCAGTAGAATGAAAGAAATATAATGGAATTAATGAAAATCTACACACAAAGGCTGACAATCAATATGCAAAACAAGGCAAACTGTGCAAATACAAAACAAACAAACAAACAAATAAACAATACTGAGAACATAAGTTGCGGAGTCCTTGAAAATGAGTCTGTAGGTTACAGAATCAGTTCAGTGTTAGGGAGAGTAAGGTTATCCAAGCCGGGTCAGGAGCCGATGGTTGAGGGGTAATAACTGTTCTTGAACCTGGTGGTGTGGGACCTGATGGTTGTGGGGTAATAACTGTTCCTGAACCTGGTGGTGTGGGACTTGATGGTTGAGGGGTAATAACTGTTCCTGAACCTGGTGGTGTGGGACCTGATGGTTGAGGGGTAATAAGTTTTCCTGAACCTGGTGGTGTGGGACCTGATGGTTGAGGGGTAATAACTGTTCCTGAACTTGGTGGTGTGGGACCTGATGGTTGTGGGGTAATAACTGTTCCTGAACCTGGTGGTGTGGGACTTGATGATTGAGGGGTAATAAGTTTTCCTGAACCTGGTGGTGTGGGACCTGATGGTTGAGGGGTAATAACTGTTCCTGAACCTGGTGGTTTGTGAAGGCTCCAGTACCTGCTTCCTGTTGTCAGCAGTGAGAAGGGGGTGTAGCCTGGATGGTGGGAGTATTTGATGATTGATGTTGATTTCTTGTGTCAGCGCTCCTTGTAGATAAGTTTAATGCTGTTTCTTTTTCACCAATATAGCAGCCTCCTGCCCAACTTACTTGCCTACTGCCCGTTTTGCTGCTGGTGTTTAGGGCAGCAATGAACGTCCTCCATGTTTGGCTGTCGTACACAGATGTAGAAGGATTCTTCATTGCTCTTTCCACAACTATGTTTTGTTTGATGAGTCAGGGTTGATCGCCCTGAGCACCTTAAGCAGAATTCCTGAATCTGGAGGATCACTCTTAGTCTGGCCTCTACCCTTTACCCTGACCCTACCAAAGCACAAGGCCCTGACTCCAGCCAGCATAGCTCCCCGGGTCACTGAGACACACAAGCCTCCAAACCCTACGACAAAGTTGTGGTCCTCTTGGAGGTTCCTGCCCAAGCTTTCTCAGTACTTGTGATAGTAATAAACCAATTCCAAATCACTCTATCACTTTTTTTTCTTGGTGAAAAACTTAGTTTTAATCATTCAAATTCATTATCACCCTTCCCCAAACCTCTCACACCCACACTATCGCAAGCTGCAGGGAGAACTTGATCTGAACATCCCCTTTATCCAAACGGTGCAGCAGGTTGAGTAATCTCAGTGAAATTACCTTGGCCACTTGTAAAAAAGACCAAAGAGATGCTGGTCCAATAACACATTTATGAAGTCACACAGACCAACCAGGAACAGGTAAAAAAAAAAATTACTGCCAGAATTATTGCAAAGGCTAAAGTCTGCCAGCTGTATGGCTGCAATTAGGGTAATAACAGTGGTACAAAAAGCACCTGTCAGTGTATGACTCTTCAGACAATAACTGCTCACCTCAAATCAGCTTTCAATGAAATTAAAAGACCAGTTTCTGTGCCTGAATGCAGGTGGTTCTGGTTCCGGGTTCTCGGACTTCGGCAAAAGTATAGAAAGACATGCTCTCTTCTCACTGCTGCCATCAGGAAGAAGGCACAGGAGCCTCAGAACCCACACCACCAGGTTCAAAAACTGTCCTTATCCCTCAATCATCAGGCTCTTGAACCAGGGGGATAGCTTCACTTAACTTCACTTGCCCCATCATTGAAATATTCCCTCAACCAATGGACTCGCTTTCCACTTTCCAGAGATCACAGGGTCATCAGGCGCAGCAGGGATCTTCCCAGCTGTGGTTGTATTCTCCATTTCAAAGCGGGCATAGAATGCGTTGAGTTCATCTAGTAGTGAAGCATTTCTGCCATTTATGCCATTGGGTTTTGCTTTGTAGGAAGTAATGTCTTGCAAGCCCTGCCAGAGTTTTCGTGCATCCAACCTCGTTCGAAATTGTCTCTTCATCCTTGAAATAGCCCTCCGCATATCATTCACTTGAATGCCACAGATCTAGCCTTCAGCAGATGACGTACCTCCTGGTTCATCCACGGCTTTTGGTTTGGGAATGTACAGTAAGTCTTTGTCGGCACACACTCATCCACACAGGTTTTAATGAAGTCAGCAACAGCCACAGCATACTCATCCAGGTTCGAAGATGAATCCCTGAATACAATCCAGTCCATC
This sequence comes from Hemitrygon akajei, assembly GCF_048418815.1. Lineage (NCBI taxonomy): Eukaryota > Metazoa > Chordata > Chondrichthyes > Myliobatiformes > Dasyatidae > Hemitrygon > Hemitrygon akajei. The sequence goes on along the minus strand of NC_133124.1, from coordinate 217,240,202 downwards.
GATTCAAAGCAGACCTATAGGCTCCCCTGGGCTTCCCTTGTCCATACCTTCTTGGTCCTCACTACTGGTGCTTCAGTCTTCAGTCTCTGCCTATACTCCGGGAGTGGAAGTACAGCCAGGTGATCGGACTTCCTGAAGTGAGGGTGTGGAATAGCACGGTAGGCATTCTTGATGGTGGTGTAGCAATGCTCCAGTGTGTTGTTATCTCTGGTATTGCAAGTGATCTGTTGATGGTAATTGCTTAGTGATTTTTTCAGACTGACCTGGTTAAAATCTCCCAAAACAATGGTGAAAGCGTTAAGCTGTGCTGTTTCGTACATGTTGATCCCATTGCTCAGATCATTTAAAGCCTGATTGACATTGGCCTCAGGTGGAATGTATACTGCTACCTAAATGACCCCGGAGAACTAAACCCTTCTACACAGCCCTCCATTCCCACCATCATCTATGTGCCTATGTAAGAGTTTCTTAAAAGCCCCTAATGTATCTGCCTCTATCACATCCCCCAGCAGGGTGTTCCATGCACCCACCACTCTCTGTGTGAAAAAAAACATTCCCCTGTCATCTCTCCCTATACTTTACTCCAATCCTCTTAAAATTATGTCCCCTCAACTTAGCCATTTCTGACCTGGGAAAAGGTCACTGGTTGTCCACTCTATTAATACCTCTTTATGATTTAGTACACCTCTCTCAAGTCACACTTCATCCTCCTTTGCTCCAAAGGGAAAAGCCCTTGCTCACTCAATCTATCCCTATAAAACATATTCTCTAATCCAGGCAGCATCCTGGTGAATCTCCTCTGCACCTTCTCTAAAGCTTCTGTTTGACCACTCTTTGTGTAAAAAAAAATTACCTCTGACATCCCTCCTACACTTTCCTCTTATCTCCTTCAAATTATTCCCTCGTATTAGCCATAATAGCTTGTCTTTTTTGTGCAGTGTAAAGTTTCTGACAGAATGAATTTATGGACTGTTGTGTTGACACCTCCTTGATAAACATAACTCCTTTATCAGCTCCCATGGATAGGCAACAATCTTGGCTTCCAACCAGGTAGCAATTTGTTCTGGAGATTGCCCATAGTAGACTTTGAATCCATGTGGAATCAGTGCTTGGCCTTGATCTCCAGGACCTCACTGATCACTGAAATTGCTTTGGCTTCTACTTATCTGCTGTCCTTGAATGCAGAGACCTTTAAACACTGATAACTCCTTCTTCTGCTGAAGGCCAAAACTCGTACCCGAAGGTTCATTTGTGGTGTCGTGTTCGTGCAAGAACTACTGATATAATCATGAGCATTGATTAGGGCCAAGATAAATATGTGATTGGAAATTCTCTAGAAATTTATTTCCACATTAAGGGTCTCAAACATGGATCACTAATTTCCTTAAACACAAGATGTTCTACAGATGCAGAAAATCTTCAGCAACACACACAAAACTCAGCAGATCAGGCAGGATTTATGGATGGGAATAAACAGTAAACATTTTGGGTTTCTTCAGGACTACATATGAAGGGGGCAGTTGCCAAAATATGAGGGGGGGGGGAGGAGGAAGGAAGTATAAGCTGGCAGTTGATAGGTGAGACCAAGTGAGGAGGAAGGTGGGTGTGTGAGGGAGGGGGGTTGAAGTGAGAAGCTGGAAGGCAACAGGTAGAAATGGTAAAGAGCGGAGGAAGGAAGACTTTGATATGAGAGAATAGTGGATCACAGAAGCAAGGGAAGGAGGAGGGGAACTAGAGCGATGATGTAGAGAAGAGAAAATGTGAAAGAGCAGCTAGAATGGGTGACACATTAGCATAGTGGTTAACACTACGCTTTACAGTACAGGCAACCCGGGTTCAGTTCCTGCCGCTGCCAAGGAGTTTGTACGCTCTCCCTGTGACCCTCTGGTTTCCTCCCACACTGCAAAGACATAGTGATCCTTGTAAATTGTCGCGTGATTAGGCTAGGGTTAAATTGTGGGTTTGCTGGGTGATGTGGTTTGTTAGACTGGAACAGCCTATTGGGTGCTGTATCTCAGTAAAATTAAATTAAACAAGATTGGGGAATGGAAAAAAGAGAGAAGGGGGACAGAGAGAAATTACCAGAAATTGGAGAAACCGATGTTCATTTCATCAGGTTGGAGGCTATCCAGGTAGAATATAAGTTGTGGTTCCACCAAATATAAACATGGACTGTTTATTCCTCTCCATAGACGCTGCCTAACTTGCTGAGTTCCTCCAGCGTCTTGTGTGAGTTAAGTTAATTCTCTTCCTTTTTCTGTAGACGCTGCCAGACCTGATCTTGTCTCTAGCCTTTTATACTTTCATTGCACAGAAAATTCACAATGGGATCCATTAGAATCAACTCACTCATACTGAATCCTTCAGCACCCAATCAACTTCTTTCCTTTCAATTATTTCCCTCGTCAAGTTTCAGAATCAGAATCAGAATCAGGTTTATTATCACTGGCATGTGTTGTGAAATTTGTTAACCTAGCAGCAGCAGTTCAACACAATATATAATCTAGCAGAGAAAAAATAAAATAAAAATAATAATAATAAATAAACAAGTAAATCAATTATGTATATTGAATAAATGTTTAAAATGTGCAAAAACAGAAATACTGTTTATTAAAAAAGTGAGGTAGTGTCCAAAGATTCAATGTTCATTTAGGAATCGGATGGTGGAGGGGGAGAAGCTGTTCCTGAATCGCTGAGTGTGTGCCTTCAGGCTTCTGGACCTCCTACCTGATGGTAACAGTGAGAAAAGGGCATGCCCTGGGTGCTGGAGGTCCTTAATAATGGATGCTGCCTTTCCGAGACACCGCTCCCTGAAGATGTCCTGGGAGTTTGAGTCATCCTTTACACAATGTGGCGGTTAGCGTAACTCCATTACAGCACCAGCAATCAGCGATATGTACTCAATTCCCATCACTGTCTGTAACGTTTGTACCTTCTCCTGTGATTGTGAGGGTTTCCTCCCATATTCCCCATAGGTACGGGTTAGAGTTAGTGAGTTGTTGGCACTGGAAGTGTGACGACACTTACGGGCTGTCCCCAGTACTTCATAAACGATAACACAAATAAGATCATAGGATATCGGAGCAGAGTTAGGCTATTTGGCCCGTCAAATCTACTCTGCCAATCAGCTTGGCTGATCCATTTCCCTCTCAGCTCCAAACTCCTGACTTCTACCCGTATCCCTTCATGCCCTGAATAATCAAGAATCTATCAGCCTCTGCCTTAAATATACAGAAAGGCTTGGTCCCCACAGCTGCCTGTGGCAAAGAATTCCACAGATTCCCCACTCTCTGGCTGAAGAAATTCCTCCTCATCTCCATTCTAAAATCACACCCTCCATTCTGAGGCTGTGTCCTCTGGTCATAGACTGCCCTACCATCAGGAACATCCTCTCCACATCTACTCTATTGAGGCCTTTCAACATTCGATAGGTTTCAATGAGGTCACCCCTCATTCTTCTGAATTCTAGTGAGCGGAGGCCCAGAGCCAACAAATTCTCCTCGTGTGACAAGCGGTTCGATCCTGGAATCGTTTTGTGAAACTCTTTTGTATGTTTTGATGTTTGTGAGACAAATAAAGTTAATCTATATCTTTCTATATGTTTATAAGAGAGGCAGGAGGCTAATTGGCAAGGGGCACACCATACAGCAATGCAGAGTATGAAGAATCAAAGAAAACATTGGATGCAAAGAGCCAGTTAACAGTAACAATGCCATCACCCATTGCTTCATCGAAGACAAGCAGGCAACACATTTCATACAAAACACACACTAACAAACCACAGCCAAGAAACTCCACTCAGAATCAGAAGAATCAGTCAGGTTTAATACCACCGCACACGTTGTGAAATTATGTGGCAACAGTACAATGCAATACATTAGAATAAAAACTGTAAATTAATTATATATATTATATAGTCATATTAAATAAGTAATGCTTTAAAAAAGTAGTGAGGTAGCGTTAATGGGGTCAATGTCCATTCAGAAATTGGATGGCAGAGGGGTTGAAGCTGTTCCTGAATCGTTGAGTGTGTGCCTTCATGCTTCAATGTATAAGCAAGATATGTCTTAATGGATTTTCCTGTCACCAGACTGGCCTCGCAAAGGAAGCCACAGCTGTTCTTGCGTTTCGCTCGTGGGAGAATCGATTTTCCATTTCACAATGAGTGCTGAGAGAGGAAAACACAGCCTTGGCAAGAATGGAGTATGAAGTGGACAGTCCAACAGCTTCTTCCTCTGTGCCATCAGAGTTCAGTATGGGCAATGAACCTATCAGTATGACCTCACTATCTCGCTCTCTTTTTGCACTATTTGGTACATGTTGTCTTGTAACTCACGGTACTTTGATACATAGTGCACTGACCGCTGCAGAGAAACAAATTTCATACCATTAGTCAATGCTAATAAGCCAGACTCTGATCCAATGGGATTTAAAGGCGAGATGTACGTTAAGAACGCTGTTGTATTTAATAGAACATAGTGTAGGAACAAACCCTTTGACCCACATCTGTACTGGGCATGAAGCCAGATTAAGCCTAATTTCTTTGGCTCATACGTGATCCGTATCCCTCCATTCCCTGTATATTCATAGAGTCATAGAAAAGTACAGCACAGAAACAGGCCCTTCAGCCCATCTAGTCTGTGCCGAGCCATTTAAATTGCCTACTCCCATCGAGCTGCACCAGGACCACAGCCCTCCATACCCCTGCCATCCATGTATTGACCCAAACTTCTGTTCCGTATTGAAATCGAGCTTGCATGGACCACTTGTGCTGACAGCTCGGTCCACACGCTCACAGCCCTCTGAGTGAAGAAGCTTCCGCTCATGTTCCCCTTAAGCTTTTCACCTTTCACTCTTAACCCATGATCTCAGTGGTAAAATCCTGCTTGCATTTACCTTATTTATACCCCTTGTAATTTTGTATACCTCTATCAAATCTCCTTCTCCTCCTCCTCCTATTCATGGGTCTATCTGACTTAAATGCCATTACCGGATCTGCTTCCACAGGTCCCCTTTGGGTAAAAATAACGTGCCTGCAAAACTTCTTCAAACTATCCTCCTCTCACCTTAAACCTCTAGTAATCGACATTTTCACCCCCGGTGAAAGATTCTGACCATTACCCTATAATTACATAGTTTTATAAACTTCTATCAGGTGGCCCCTCAGCCCCTGACACTCTAGAGAGAGCAAATTAAATTCATCCACCCTTTCCTGACAGCATACGTCCTCCGATCCAGGCAGCATCCTGGTAAACATCAGTGTGGTACGGTGTAGCACAGCGGTTAACATAATGCTATACAGTGCCAGCAATCCGGGTTCAGTTCCTGCCGCTATCTGTAAGGAGTTTGTACGTTTTCCCCTGACTGTGGGGGTTTCCTCCCACATCCCAAAGATGTCCGGGTGAGTAGGATGATTGGTCACAAGGGGTACCGCAGGCTCGTAGGGCCTGGGGGGTCCTGTTTCTGTGTTGTATCTCTAAATGGCAGTTGTCCATCGGTCCGACGATGACAGGAAACCTGTGCGGGAGGGTTTTTAAGGTGGAAAAGCCATCACACTGGGGCAGTTCCACTCTCTCGACCTCAGAAGTCCAGGAGCGGTGGTACGAACGAGCGTCACAAACTGAGGTCTTCCTTGGTCACAGTGGATGACCATGACCTCTCCTGTGTCTGTGCTCTCCACGGAGCGTTGCAGAGCCGCCTTCCTGGCCCATGGGTCTTATTGTAGATCTCATCCGCCCAGTCTGCCGGGGCTGGCTGTGTGTGCTAGGACGGTCAAGTCCCTGTCTCACCGGCGTATGAGGCCCGCCGGCTACCCTCCGCTGGTTTATCCCGCCTGTCGAAGCGGTGTGGCTGCCGTCACACGTGAACAACCACTCGGAGCCACAGGTGAGAGCTGAGTGTCCGGTGGGGACCTAAGGTGAGAGCTGAGTGTCCGGTGGGGGCCAAAGGTCAGCGGGCTGCCCATCTCTAAATAAAGTAAAATAAAAACCTCACTGCACCCTCTCCAACCCCCCCCCCCCCGTAATGGGGACAACCCCACAACTGCACATATTGATGACATACCTTCTGAAACATATGACAGAACAATAATACTATGCAGTTCTAGGAAATTCACAAAACAGATCAATGTCACTTGCTCCATTATATATTTGACATATTGGAAATATAGAGATGCATTTTGAGGCCAGTCAGGCAACTGGCATATATCCTATACCTTGGAACTGTTCAGGTGTGTTACTCGTACCTGGACAGTCCTGCAGTACAGGTACATTACATACTTCAGAAATACTGGCTTATATGATACAGATTAGATGTGGAATTCTGATTCAGATTTACATATCAAGTGTAAATCGAAATATATGGTGAAATGCATACTTTGTGTTGACAACGGGCACTCCAAATGATGAGCTGAGGGTAGCCCATGAGTGCTGCCAACATAGCATGCCCACGATGCTCGGCAGAACAACACAGAACACAACATGACAGAATATTCCTAAGTGACAAAGCATCAACAATGAAACAAGCCCCATTCCTCCAACCCACACACTCCGGCAGATGTATGGATTCACAGACATTGGGCTTTTGACTTTCCGTATGGTCTTCTCCGCTGTGTGATGACCTGAGGCTGTGGCCAGATCCGGCGTTCATGTCTGAGGACTCTCTCTCAAAATGCTATTTGCTCACTTTCATTGTTTGCACAATTTGTTTTTTTCTCTCTTTCCCTCTCTGCACATTGGGTGATCGTTAGTCTTTTTGTTAATGGGTTCTTTTGGGTTTCTTGTTTTGTGGCTGCCTGTGAGGAGACAAATCAAAAGGTTGTATAACGTATACATGTTTTGATAATAAATGTATTTGAATTTTGGACTTGCTGAGATTTGCAGACTTGGGGTTCCCACCATCGGCTTCGACTTCCAAACTTCTGATCAACCTTTGGACTGGCCATTTGTCATGAGCCCCACAGTTCTCTGCAGCCAGCCATACAGCACTGGGGCTCTAAGCTTCTCGAGCATTTGTATTCACTAACTGTTGTCTTAACAAGAGTCATTTAGCCCTGGTGCTTTCCATTTAATCTCGTCAACTTAATTATGACTGGCACGGGTTTCCTGCATTCTATGATTATTTAATGCAGATGCCTCATTTACTGCTCATCATGGGGTCCTTGCCTTCAGTTTGATTTGCATCAGAGTGTTGCTCGCTTGTGCCACCGTTGTTCTGTTTAAATTCCTATGTATAGTCTCTTATTTCGGTCTCTTCATGGGAGTCCGCCATTCCTCTGCGCCTGGGTCCAGTCGTTTGTCAGTGTTCATCCTGACAGATACTATTGCTGGGATCATTTCTTGTGTCCAAGGGGTTAAGGGAATATGGGCTAGTACAATTGATTTACAAAGATGTTCTCTGATTTCGCTGTAGAGTTCTGTGTGCAAAGTGTGGGCTGATGTGGGCATGCTATGTTGGCTCAGGAACGTGTGTGTGCCAACACTTGTGGGCTGCCCCCAGCACACTCTTAGGTTGTGCTAGTTGTTAACACAATGAATTTTGCTGCATGTTACAACGTATATGTGATAAGTAAATTTGAATCCGAATGTCCTTGTTTCCTAATAGTTCCGACTTCAGTGATGGATCCCTGACCAAAATCACAGACTCTTCCTCTCCACACCAATGGTGTCTGACCTATCACATCCCCGGCTTCTTGATTCAACCACCTTCTCCCTTACCTGGTCTCATCCATCATCTTCTAGCTTGTACTCCTTCCCCTCTCCAACCTTCTTATTCTGTCTTCTTCTCCCTTCCTTTGTGGTCGCCGCCCGAAATGTTGACTGTTTACTTTTTTCCATGGATGCTGCCTGACCTGCTGAGTTCCTCCACCATTTTGTACATGTTCTTACCAATACTTCCAGAATTTATTCTTTCTACTTTGGGTTTTGGCATCTGCAGTTTTTTTGGACTTCATTTACCTTCCCTTTTTTTAAACCCCATTTCCCTCCCTTCTCTCACCACTAAACTCATTGTCTTTTTGAATTTTACATCAGTGTGGGCTTTGAGCACAGATAGTAAATGAGAGCAGGCTACTTAACCACAAGAGGCAGTACAGCTATACCCCAGTCCTGTCTGTCACAAAGTTCAAAACACTTTTCAGTAGATTTATTATCAAAGTTCTGAGCAAATGTAAAAACATTCTGTAAAGCAAAGATGCTTTCAAAATTAATGAAATGTTTTGAAATATCAAAAATGCAATAAAGAGCAGTAAACAGTAAAAATCTAAATCAAATTAATATTTGGTGTGACCAACCTTGACCTTTAAAACTGCATCAATTCTTTTACATGCACTATCGTGCAGTTATTTAAGAAAATCGGCCGGTAGGTTGTTCCAAGCATCTTGGAGAACTTCCTTCCCACAGTTCCTCTGCAGACTTTGGCTGTCCTGCTTGCTTCTGTCTCCCCAGGTAACTCCAGACAGCTTCGATGATATCAGGGCTCTCTGGAGGCCATGCCATTTGAAACCATATAAAATACCTAGGGTGCCTAAGACTATTGTCACCATACGCTGTACTATGCTGAAAACCATATACAAAGACAGACAAACAATCAACGTGCAAAAGAAGACAAACTGGGAAAATTTTAAAATAAATAACCAAATAAATAGATAAATATCTAAGACATAATCAGGCCATTTGGCCCATTGAGTCTGTTCTGCCATTCTGCCATCGCTGATGTATTATCCCTCTCAACCCCATTCTCCTGCAACCTCCACTTTAAATATACCCAATGACTTGGCTTCTACGTAAATTAACAAATAGACACAAGTTGTCATGTTTCTACCTGACTGGATTTTTTTCTCTTCCTGAGTGAGAATCCCTGTAATCTTTTTCTCTATTTTTCTCTTCCCGCGTGAGAATCCCTGTAATCTTTTTCTCTATTTTTCTCTTCCTGAGTGAGAATCCGAGTATTTTTTTTTACAGGGGAGGAGGAGAACTCCTGGCGTGCAGCGGTGCTAAAAACCAGGAGAAGCCACAGATCAAGGTTACGAGTTTCCCAGCCAACCAATCTCTACAGCCAAGCCAGCAACATAAATATTACTATACTGGCTAACAATTAACTGCTAAATGACAGCAGATACACTGTTCAAATTCAATTCCTTGGGTTAATCATAACTGAAAATTGATAAGTATACGCTCTTCCTGACTGGTTGCTCCCCATCAGACCAGATTAATGATAACAAAATGGCCATAAATCTGATATAGGGCCTCACTGTTGAGTGAGCTACCATTTGGGATTAACTCTCTGTTTAGGATTACCTGAGATCTATTTAACAGAAGCATAATTGTCACATTGTAAAGCAAAAGAGGAAGAAATCCAAAATGTTCTCAAAGCTGCCAGCTGACTTATTACTGCTGCTGATCGGTCACTTGTTCATGGTGAGTTTCTCTCAGATTTCGTGAGTAAAATGATTTTTAATTACTGCATGACTTTTGTTACAGTTCTACACTGGTATTTCCTGCTTTCTGGAGTAAGGGTCAGTTGGCACTTTATACCAAAGTGGGTCTGTCTGCAGAGGGACTAGTGGGCACTCCAAGGGCTGGATGGGCAACATTATGCCTTAATTTAATAATCTTATTAAGGTTACAAGTATGGAAAATGTTACAACAGTTATAAATATGCAAAGGTTGAGCGAGCTAACGCTCTTCTCTTTGGAGTGACGGAGAATGAACGGAGACTTCATTCATGTGTACAGGATAAGGGACACAGATTAAGTGGGCAGCCAGGGACCGTTTCCTAGGGTGACTTGAGCAGTGTATAAGAGTATCGGGTCCCACATCACCAGGTTCAGGAGCAGTTATTACCCCTCAACCATCAGGCTCTTGAACTAATGGGGATAACTTCACATGCCCCATCATTGAAATGTTCCCATAACCTATGGACTCTCTTTAAAAGATTTTTCTTCTCATGCTCTCAATACTTACTGCATTTTTATTTATTATTATTGTTTCTTCTTTTTGTATTAGCACAGCTTGTTGTCTTTTTCACTCTGGTTGGACACCCAGTTAGTGTGGTTTTTCATTGATTCTACTACGGACTTAATAAGTCTATCTGCAAGAAAATGAATGTCAGGGTTGAACATGCTGACATATATGTACGTAAATAAGTTTACTTTGAACTTTGTCTTCTTTTGCACATTGCTCATTTGTTAGTCTTCACTTATATATAGTTTTTCACAAATTCTATTGTATTCATTTTCCTGTAAATGCCCGCAAAATGATAAATCTCAAAGTAGTGTATGGTGACGCAGACCTACTTTGATATTAAATTTACTTTGACTTTCACAATTGATAGGTAGAGAACCTTCTACCCAGAATGCAGGGTTAAAAGTGGAGGATATCATTTTAAGCTGAACGGTGGATAATTTAGGGGAGATGTCAGAGGTAGTTTTTTTTTAACACAGAGAGTGGTGAGTGCCTCGAATAAACTGCCGGGTTGGTGGTAAAGGCTGATGCACTCGGGGCGTATGAGAAACTCTTAGATAGGCAAATAAATGAAAGAAAGATTTGTATTATGGGTTGTGTGGGAGGGAAGCGAAAGATTGATTGTGAAGTAGGCTAAACTATTGGCACAAAATCCTGGGCCGAAGGGCCTGTACTGTGCTGTAATGTTTTGTGTAAATACTGTGCTTTTGTTAAGTTAAAAAAGAAGCCCAAAACATATCTGTGACAAGGAAATGAGGGGTGGGGGTGTGGGAGAGGGGGGTACCTGAGAGATGTATGAGAGGCACAGATAGAGTTAGTGTCTGGGGTAGAAATATACTAGAGGGCATATCTTTACAGTGAGAACAGGAAACTGCCAGAGCTGCCACTTACTGGAGACCCAGGTCCATTTCCCGCTGCTGCCTCCAAAGAGTTTGTACGTTCTCCCAGTGACCACATGGGTTTCCTCCATAATCCAAAGACGTACCAGCTGGAAGGTTAAGTGGTCATTATAAATGCTCCTACACTCCAGGGAATGAAGTCCTAACCTATTCAACCTTTCCCTATAACTCAGGTTAATGGGCCACAGAAAATTGACCTGTGATTAGGCTAGGATTACCTCGGGATTGTTGGGCGGCGTGGTTCAGAGAGCTGGAAGGGCCTATCCCATGCTCTTTCTCAATAAATAAATATTGTTTGTATTTTTTGCACCGATCTCTATAAACTCTGGAGAGTGTTGTGCAGGAAAATCCCAGGAGATCAGCAGTTTCTGAGATACTCAAACCACCTCAATTGACACCAACAATCATTCCACAGTCAAAGTCACTTACTTAAATCACATTTCTTCCCCATTCTGATGTTTGATCTGAACAACAACTGAACCTCTTGACCATGTCTGCAGGCTTTTATGCATTGAGTTGCTGCCACACGACTGGCTGATTAGATATTTGCATTAACGAGCAGGTGTACTGATGTAGCTAATAAAGTGGCCTCTGAATGCATGTTTACAAATATTAGGAATTTATTGTAGTGTGTTGGTCAGGACCACAAAATACAACAATGTTCAACAATCATAAAGAATTATGGAATGGATAAAGCTCGAGGATGAAGTACTGCTGCAGGATAAAATATGCATAAATACCAACCTATATTTACAATGTAAACAGCATGATAAAAAGTGGTTTAAAGATTTTACAGTGCAGCGCAGTAACAGGGTTAATAGACGGAGGGGGGCTAACTTGAATGATTGATCAGGTTAACTGCCCGGGGGATGAAATGTAAGTTGCCCGTCCATAGTTGCCCTTGAGGAGGTGGTGATAAGCTGAACTACTGCAGTCTTTGAGCTGTGGGTTGACCCTCAATGTTGTTAGGTTGATACCTCCAGGTGATGGTCAAAGAACAGCGGCACATCTCCAAGTCAGGATGGTGTGTGGGGCTTGGAGGGCAACTTCCAGGTGGTGGTCGCCTTGTCCCTCGAGCCGGTAGAGGTTGTTGGTTTGAAATGTGTTTAAAGAGTCTTGATGAGTCAGTGCAGTTTTCTCAGGCTTGGTAAATTATCATCTCTCTGTCCAGCTTCCTACTGAGAACCCTCATTAATTCTACGCTGATCCCTAGTGAGGGGAAATGTCTTCCCTTGGGGTGGCTGAATATTTGGAATTCTTTCCTTCAGAGGTTCAGTCCCTGTTGTCTGTTCAATTGGGTTGTTCATTCCATAACAGTATTGGACAGTACATTCAAAATGGTCAAAGGATGTGTCTGGATGGTCTCACCAGATTCTATTTATTTTGGAGATACATAACAGGCACTTCTGATCCAGCAAACAGCGTTGTCCAGCAACCCACCGATTAAACCCTAGTCTAATCACAGGATGGTTAACCTGCTAACCGGTACGGACGAGCGAGGAAACCCACGCGCACATGGGAAGAACGTACAAACTCCTTACGGAGGATGTCAGAATTGAACTCCGACGCCCCAGGCTGCAATGGCATCAGGCGAACTGCCACACTGCCATTGTACCCTTCATGGAAACTGGCACTGACTGGAAGTGCCGTCACAGACAATGAAATCCAAAGGCCAGCACGGTTGTCAGTGTAACACCATTACAGAACCAGCTGTAAGATCAGGCTTCACCTCCAATCGCTGTCTGTAAGGAGTTTGTACGTTCTCCTCGTGACCACAGGCTTCCTCTGGGTCCTCCACTTCCCTCCCACGTTCCCAAGACGTACGAGTTAAGAGCTGGCGAGTTGTTGGTGTGCTATGTTGCCGCTGGAAGAGTGGTGGCACTTCCCTTAAGCACCAACCTTCAAGGTTTGATTTGGCGTTTATTTATTTATTGTTTTATTCATTGAGATACAGTGCAGAGTATGCCCTTTGGCCCTTTGCACTGTGCCACCCCCGCAGCTCCTGATTTAGCCCGAGCCTAATCACAGGACAATTTACAAACTTTGTACAATGACCAATTAACCAACTAACCAGTATACCTTTGGAGAAAACCAACCCATTGCACAGGGAAAACCTCAGAACTGAATAGATGGCCCGAGCTGTAATGGCATTAGATAGATAGATAGATAGATAGATACTTTATTCATCCCCATGGGGAAATTCAACTTTTTTTCCAATGTCCCATACACTTGTTGTAGCATTGTGCTAACTGCTACAGTACGGTGGCGCCCAACAATATGTTGCCGTGACTTGAGGTCCCAAGTTATAGGGAAAGGTTGAACTTAATTCCCTGGAGCGTAGGAGAATCTATAATGACCAATTACCCTCTAAGTGGTACGTCGCTGGACTGTGAGAGGAAACTGGAACAGCCAGAGAAAGCCCATGTGGTCGCAGGGAGAATGTACAAACTCCTCACAGACAACAGTGGGAATTGAACTTGATTGTTGGTACTCTGAAGTGTTGTGCCAACCACTATGCCAACATGCTGCCCCATTTGAAACGACGCATCTCACTGTATGTTTTGACGTACGTGACAAATAAAGCTAGTCAGAACAGTCCAAGAAGAAGCCCACAATGTCTGTGTTGACGATGGTACCAAATATCAGGAATCAGGGGATCTGGAATGATGTGAGAAAACTGAGCTGAGGCCTATTATCACCCAGAGAGCAAGGCAGCAGGGGGGCAGGGGCTTTGGCCCACCAGGCTGTACTGAACATCAAGTACTTCTTCTTAAGCCCATCACCTCTATGGGAGCCAAGGCTGGCCAGAGTGTTCTGCCCTGGGCCATAGGTTCATCGGTCACACACTGTATTTTTTTTGCCTGACTGTATGTCTGCTTGCTAGCTTGAATGTGCTGTGTATGTTTTGTAGCTTGGCCCCAGAGGAAGGCTGTTTCGTTCAGCTGTATCCATATATGGTTGAACTATAATGAAACTTGATTTGAGTCTCCATTTTCATCACATGACTTCTTGCGCTTTCCAGCGTCTTGTTGGAGTTTCTGTCTCACTGCATTGTTGGAGGAGGAGGTTGCTAGCCCGATGCCCAACTCTCCTCCTTTTGCAGCCGGGATTGGGACTGTCCATGGTGATGTTGACCATCATGTCTGTACCAAACCCATTTACATGCAGTTGGTCTGTAATCTTTCACGCCTTGGCATTTCAGGTGAACACACAAACAGTACAGCACAGGAACAGGCCCTGTGGCCCTTCATGTCTGTGCCAGACATGATGCCGCATTAAAATAAATTGCACGTGGTCCATATCCCTCCATTCCTGCACTTCCAGATTTAATTCGTCACGTTGAAACAGAGTGAAATGCCTCATTTGCATTAACAACCAACACACCCGAGGATGTGCTGGGGGCAGCCCGCGAGTGTCGCCACATATTCTGGTGCCAACACAGCATGCCCAGAATGCTCGGCAGAACAACACTGCAAAACAAGCCCCGTTCCTCCCTCCCACGCACACAAACTCCTCTAACCCTAGATCAGGCCGTCCTTGGCCTTCAGCCTCCGCAGATTCCTGGATGTGCAGACTTTGAGCCTTAGACTCCCCAGGCAGACTGGCAGAGATCTGCAAATTCATGTTCAATCATGTCTCAGTCTAACCTCTTAAGCACCTCTATCATATTTGCCTCCATCACCACCCGTAGCAGAGTGTTACAACTCTCTATCTCTCTCTCTCTCTCTCTGTGATAAAACATTTTGAACTTTACCTCATCACTTTAAATGCATGTCCTTTACTTGCTGACATTTCTCATCATCATCATCATCATCATCATCATCATGTGCTGTGTAGTATGACATCATCATTATGTGCCATGTTGTATGACATGGGCGGTCACGGTCTTTCCATGACCATGATTGTTCTTGGCAAATTTTTCTACAGAAGTGGTTTGCCATTGCCTTCTTCCGGGCAGCGTCTTTACAAGACGGGTGACCCCAGCCGTTATCAATACTCTCCAGAGATTGTTTGGTGTCAGTGGTTGTATAACCTGGATTTGCGATCTGCACCGGCTGCTCTTACGACCGTCCTCCACCTGTTCCCATGGCTTCACATGACCCTGATCAGTAAGGGTGGGGGGGCTAAGCAGGTGCTACACCTTGCCTGAGGGTGACCTGCAGGCTAGCGGAGGGAAGGAGCGCCTTACACCTCCTTTGGTGGAGACACATCTCCACTCTGCTACCTTGTCCTTTCTACCTTGGGGGGGGGGGGGAAGAACTCTGAATGTCTACTCCAGCAATACCCCTCATAATTCTATAGACTTCTGTCAAGTTTCCCCTTGGCCTCTGATGGTCTAGGGAAAGCAACTCCTACCTCTTGTTGCAAACTAGGCAGCATCTTGGTGAACCCCCTAGGAAACAGACTACAAAGACGACGGAACAGGGCAAGATCACGACTGCCTCAGGCCAATCAGCTGAGGAACTGCTGTCCCACAGACAGCAGAAGACGACATTCCCTGTATCAGAAGCAGAACCTACTATCATGGAATCTGCTTATTGAACTCTCCCCCAACCCAACACCCCCAAAGCTCCTTTGTCCGGCAATCTACATGCCCCAACCTCCTCCCTCCAAGATGCATCTCACAAGAGAAGTTTTTGCTGTTCCCTCCAGCTGAGGGTCTGGCAGCAAACCCCTGGCTTTACTCCAGCTCCATCAGACTGCTGTGGTGTTCCAGCATCCCCCTCCAAAGCCTCCACATCCTGTCTGTAACTGCACCCACTACCTCAGAATCAGGATCAGCTTCATCATCACTGATGTATGTCATGAAATTTGTTTGTTTTGCAGCAGCAGTACAGAGCGAATCACAAAAATATTACTAGAAGTTACAAGAAATATAATAAATAAATCAGTGTGAAATGAAAGCAAAATAGTTTCATGGACTGTTCAGAAATCTGACAGCACTAACCAAAGTTTTATATACAGTAGCTGAAACCTGACTTTTTGACCTTTGAACTCAATGTCCTGATCAGCAAAGGTCACATGTCCAGAGTCCTCATTTAGAATCTCTTCAATGTTGTGAGAGTGTCGGCCTCCACCACCTCCTCAGGCCATGCAGACGAGACTCCAACCTTACCCAAATGAAAAAGTTCTTCCTCAGATTCCCTCTAAAACTCTTCTTCCTGACCCTAAGCTTTAGACTCCTCAGCCACGAGGGAAGGCTCACTACATCTACACAATCTATGACTCCCTTAAGTTGTAAACCTGTGTCAGGTCCCCTACCCCAAGCCTCCTCCATTCCTGGAAAAATGTCCAGTGTGACCCATCTCTCCTCAAAGTCAAAGCTACATATTATCAAACTACATACACGTCACCATACTCTACCTTGAGATTTATTTTCTTGCAGACATTCACAGGAAAATAAAGAAATACAATAAAGTTTAAGAACAACTATGAATAACAAAGACTGAAAAACTAATGTGCAAAAGAAGACATGCAAATAATAAAAAAGTAAATAACACTGAGAACATGAGTTATAGAGCCCCTGAAAGTGAGCGTACAGCAGATGATTTTAATCTGGAGTTCACAAACCCCTCATAATAGATTCCAAGGGATCTGTGAACTTGGATTGGAAAAGATAAACATTTTTATTTTCACTAACCTCCAATTCAAATGTAGCGTTTCCTTCACTTATGAATGTAGGCAACAAACCAAATTAGTATTAGCAATTCCAGTGACTTTGTCACCAATAGAAATCACAGATAATTTCCTATCACATTCAGTTGTAACAGATATCTCAAAATATCATGTACGGCACGCTCACCACTAGTTATTTAATACATTGATAAAGAAGCACATACATTATAATATCACAATTTTTAAAAAATATTTTGTTAACTGTGTTTCAATATAATTGGTGTCTTTTGTAATCCTATGTCTTATATTTCATGTATTTCACATGATTCTGAGAAGGGTCTTGGGTTTCACCGGACCTTCAGAAGGTCCATGGCTCAAGAAAGTTTAAGAACCCATGGTCTATAGGTTGTGGAGTCAGTCCAGCACTGAGGTCAGTGAAGTTATGAGCCTGAAGGTTAAAAGGTAATAACCGTTCCTGAACCTGGTGATGTTGGACCCAATGGTTGTATGGTAATAACTGTTCCTGAACCTGGTGGTGTGGGACCTGATAGTTGAGGGGTAATAACTGTTCCTGAACCTGGTGGTGTGGGACCTGATGGTTGAGGGGTAATAGCTTCCTAAACCTGGTAGTGTGGGACCTGATTGTTGAGGGGTAATAACTGTTCCTGAACCTGGTGGTGTGGGACCGGATGGTTGAGGGGTACTAACTGTTACTGAACCTGGTGCTGTGGGACCCGATGGTTGAGGGGTAATAACTGTTCCTGAACCTGGTGGTGTGGGACCTGATGGTTGAGGGGTAATAACCGTTCCTGAACCTGGTGATATTGGACCCAATGGTTGTATGGTAATAACTGTTCCTGAACCTGGTGGTGTGGGACCTGATGGTTGAGGGGTAATAGCTTCCTAAACCTGGTAGTGTGGGACCTGATTGTTGAGGGGTAATAACTGTTCCTGAACCTGGTGGTGTGGGTCCTGATGGTTGTAGGATAATAACTGTTCCTGAACCTGCTGGTGTGGGACCTGATGGTTGAGGGGAAATAACTGTTCCTGAACCTGGTGGTGTGGGACCTGATGGTTGAGGGGTAATAACTGTTCCTGAACATGGTGGTGTGGGACCTGATGGTTGAGGGGTAATAACTGTTCCTAAACCTGGTTGTGTGGGAGCAGATGGTTGTAGGACAATAACTGTTCCTTGTTCCTGAACCTGGTGGTGTGGGATCTGATGGATGAGGGGTAATAACTGTTCCTGAACCTGGATGGTTGAGGGGTAATAACTGTTCCAGAACCTGGTGGTGTGGGTCCTGATGGTTGAGGGGTAATAACTGTTCCATGTTCCTGAACCTGGTGGAGTGGGATCTGATGGTTGAGGGGTAATAACTGTTCCTGAACCTGGTGGTGTGGAACCTGATGGTTGAGGGGTAATAACTGCTTCTAAACCTGGTGGTGTGGGACCTGATGGTTGAGGGGTAACAACTGCTCCTAAACCTGGTGGTGTGGGACCTGATGGTTGAGGGGTAACAAATGTTCCTGAACCTGGTGGATTGGGACCTGATGGTTGAGGGGTAATAACTGTTCCTGAACCTGTTGGTGTGGGACCTGATGGTTGAGGGGTAACAACAGTTCCTGAACCTGGTGGTGTGGGACCTGATGGTTGAGGGGTAATAACTGTTCCTGAACCTGGTGGTTGAGAGGTAATTACTGTTCCTGAACTTGTTGGTGTGGAAACTGATGGTTGACAGGTAACAGCTGTTACTGAACCTGGTGGTGTGGGACCTGATGGTTGAGGGGTAATAACTGTTCCTGAACCTGCTGGTGTGGGACCTGATGGCTGAGGGGTAAAAACTGTTCCCGGACCTGATGGTGTGGGACCTGATGGTTGAGAGGTAATAACTGTTCCTGAACCTGGTAGTGTGGGACCTGATGATTGAGGGGTAATAACTGTTCCTGAACCTGGTGGTGTGGGACCTGATGGTTAAGGGGTAATAGCTTCCTAAACCTGGTGGTGTGGGACCTGATGGTTGAGGGGTAATAATTGTTCCCGGACCTGATGGTTGAGAGGTAATAACTGTTCCTGAACCTGGTAGTGTGGGACCTGATGATTGAGGGGTAATAACTGTTCCTGAACCTGGTGGTGTGGGACCTGATGGTTAAGGGGTAATAGCTTCCTAAACCTGGTGGTGTGGGACCTGATGGTTGAGGGGTAATAACTGTTCCTGAACACTGTTGTGTGGGACCTGATGGTTGAGGGGTAATAAGTGTTCCTAAACGTGGTGGTGTGGGACCTGATGGTTGCAGGATAATAACTGTTGCTTGTTCCTGAACCTGGTGGTGTGGGATCTGATGGTTGAGGGGTAATAACTGTTCCTGAACCTGGTGGTGTGGGACCTGATGGTTGTAGGATAATAACTGTTCCTGAACCTGGTGGTGTGGGTCCTGATGGTTGAGGGGTAATAACTGTTCCTGAAGCTGTTGGTGTGGGACCTGATGGTAGAGGAGTAATAGTTTCTTGAAATTGGTGGTGTGGGACCTGATGGTTGAGGGGTAATAACAGTTCCTGAACACGATGGTGTGGAACCTGATGGTTGAGGGGTAATAACTATTCCTGAACCTGGTGGTGTGCGACCTGATGGTTGAGGGGTAATAACCGTTCCTACACCTGGTGGTGTGGGACCGGATGGTTGTAGGTTAATAACTGTTCCTTGATCCTGAACCTGGTGGTGTGGGACCGGATGGTTGTAGGTTAATAACTGTTCCTTGTTCCTGAACCTGGTGGTGTGGGACCTGATGGTTGAGGGGTAATAACTGTTCCTGAACCTGGTGGTGTGGGACCTGATGGTTGTAGGATAATAACTGTTCCTGAACCTGGTGGTGTGGGTCCTGATGGTTGAGGGGTAATAACTGTTCCTGAAGCTGTTGGTGTGGGACCTGATGGTAGAGGAGTAATAGTTTCTTGAAACTGGTGGTGTGGGACCTGATGGTTGTAGGTTAATAACTGTTCCTTGTTCCTGAATCTGGTGGTGTGGGACCTGATGGTTGAGGGGTAATAACTGTTCCTGAACCTGGTGGTGTGGGACCTGATGGTTGAGGGGTAATAACTGTTCCTGAACCTGGTGGTGTGGGTCCTGATGGTTGAGGTATAAAAACTGTTTCTTGTTCCTGAAGCTGGCGTTCTGGGATCTGATGGTTGAGGGGTAATAACTGTTCCTAAACGTGGTGGTGTGGGACCTGATGGTTGAGGGGTAATAACTGTTGCTTGTTCCTGAACCTGGTGGTGTGGGACCTGATGGTTGAGGGGTAATAACTGTTGCTTGTTCCTGAACCTGGTGGTGTGGGACCTGATGGTTGAGGGGTAATAACTGTTCCTAAATGTGGTGGTGTGGGACCTGATGGTTGCAGGATAATAACTGTTGCTTGTTCCTGAACCTGGTGGTGTGGGATCTGATGGTTGAGGGGTAATAACTGTTCCTGAACCTAGTGGTGTGGGACCTGATGG
The DNA here is from genome assembly GCF_048418815.1 of Hemitrygon akajei. Classification (NCBI taxonomy): domain Eukaryota; kingdom Metazoa; phylum Chordata; class Chondrichthyes; order Myliobatiformes; family Dasyatidae; genus Hemitrygon; species Hemitrygon akajei. The sequence continues at coordinate 217,220,232 of NC_133124.1, read as the reverse complement.
TTGTAGGATAATAATTGTTCCTGAACCTGGTGGTGTGGGTCCTGATGGTTGAGGGGTAATAACTGTTTCTGAAGCTGGTGGTGTGGGACCTGATGGTTGAGGAGTAATAGCTTCCGGAAACTGGTGGAGTGGGACCTGATGGTTGAGGGGTAATAACAGTTCCTGAACATGATGGTGTGGAACCTGATGGTTGAGGGGTAAGAGCTTCCTAAACCTTATAGTGTGGGACCTGACGGTTGAGGGGTAATAACCGTTCCTACACCTGGTGGTGTGGGACTGGATGGTTGTAGGATAATAACTGTTCCTTGTTCCTGAACCTGGTGGTGTGGGTCCTGATGGTTGAGGGCTAATAACTGTTTGTGAACCTGGTGGTGTGGGAACTGATGGCTGAGGGGTAATAAATATTCCTGAACCTGGTGGTTTGGGACCTGATGGTTGAGCGGTAATAACTGTTCCTGAACCTGGTGGTGCAGGACCTGATGGTTGAGGGGTAATAAATGTTCCTAAACGTGGTGGTGTGGGACCTGATGGTTGAGGGGCAATAACTGCTCCTGAACCTGGTGGTGCAGGACCTGATGGTTGAGGGGTAATAGCTTCCTAAACCTGGTACTGTGTGTCCTGATGGTTGAGGGGTAATAACTGGTCCTAAACGTGGTGGTGTGTGACCTGATGGTTGTAGGATAATAACTGTTGCTTGTTCCTGAACCTGTTGGTGTGGGATCTGATGGTTGAGGGGTAATAACTGTTCCTGAACCTGGTGGTGTGGGACCTGACGGTTGAGGGGTAATAACTGTTCCTGGACCTGATGGTATGGGGCCCGATGGTTGAGAGGTTATAACTGTTCCTGAACCTGGTGGTGTGGGACCTGATGGTTGAGGGGTAATAACTGTTACTGAAGCTGGTGGTGTGGAACCTGATGGTTGAGGGGTAATAACTGTTCCTGAACCTGTTGGTGTGGGACATGATGGTTGAGGGATAATAACTGTTCCTACTCCTGGTGGTGTGGGACCTGATGGTTGAGGGGTAACAGCTGTTACTGAACCTGGTGGTGTGGGACCTGATGGTTGAGGGGTAATAACTGTTCCTGAACCTGCTGGTGTGGGACCTGATGGCTGAGGGGTAAAAACTGTTCCCGGACCTGATGGTGTGGGACCTGATGGTTGAGAGGTAATAACTGTTCCTGAACCTGGTAGTGTGGGACCTGATGATTGAGGGGTAATAACTGTTCCTGAACCTGGTGGTGTGGGACCTGATGGTTAAGGGGTAATAGCTTCCTAAACCTGGTGGTGTGGGACCTGATGGTTGAGGGGTAATAACTGTTCCTGAACATTGTTGTCTGGGACCTGATGGTTGAGGGGTAATAAGTGTTCCTAAACGTGGTGGTGTGGGACCTGATGGTTGCAGGATAATAACTGTTGCTTGTTCCTGAACCTGGTGGTGTGGGATCTGATGGTTGAGGGGTAATAACTGTTCCTGAACCTGGTGGTGTGGGACCTGATGGTTGTAGGATAATAACTGTTCCTGAACCTGGTGGTGTGGGTCCTGATGGTTGAGGGGTAATAACTGTTCCTGAAGCTGTTGGTGTGGGACCTGATGGTAGAGGAGTAATAGTTTCTTGAAACTGGTGGTGTGGGACCTGATGGTTGAGGGGTAATAACAGTTCCTGAACACGATGGTGTGGAACCTGATGGTTGAGGGGTAATAACTATTCCTGAACCTGGTGGTGTGCGACCTGATGGTTGAGGGGTAATAACCGTTCCTACACCTGGTGGTGTGGGACCGGATGGTTGTAGGTTAATAACTGTTCCTTGATCCTGAACCTGGTGGTGTGGGACCGGATGGTTGTAGGTTAATAACTGTTCCTTGTTCCTGAACCTGGTGGTGTGGGACCTGATGGTTGAGGGGTAATAACTGTTCCTGAACCTGGTGGTGTGGGACCTGATGGTTGAGGGGTAATAACTGTTCCTGAACCTGGTGGTGTGGGACCTGATGGTTGAGGGGTAATAACTGTTCCTGAACCTGGTGGTGTGGGTCCTGATGGTTGAGGTATAAAAACTGTTTCTTGTTCCTGAAGCTGGCGTTCTGGGATCTGATGGTTGAGGGGTAATAACTGTTCCTAAACGTGGTGGTGTGGGACCTGATGGTTGAGGGGTAATAACTGTTGCTTGTTCCTGAACCTGGTGGTGTGGGACCTGATGGTTGAGGGGTAATAACTGTTCCTAAACGTGGTGGTGTGGGACCTGATGGTTGCAGGATAATAACTGTTGCTTGTTCCTGAACCTGGTGGTGTGGGATCTGATGGTTGAGGGGTAATAACTGTTCCTGAACCTAGTGGTGTGGGACCTGATGGTTGTAGGATAATAATTGTTCCTGAACCTGGTGGTGTGGGTCCTGATGGTTGAGGGGTAATAACTGTTTCTGAAGCTGGTGGTGTGGGACCTGATGGTTGAGGAGTAATAGCTTCCGGAAACTGGTGGAGTGGGACCTGATGGTTGAGGGGTAATAACAGTTCCTGAACATGATGGTGTGGAACCTGATGGTTGAGGGGTAATAACTATTCCTGAACCTGGTGGTGTGCGACCTGATGGTTGAGGGGTAAGAGCTTCCTAAACCTTATAGTGTGGGACCTGACGGTTGAGGGGTAATAACCGTTCCTACACCTGGTGGTGTGGGACTGGATGGTTGTAGGATAATAACTGTTCCTTGTTCCTGAACCTGGTGGTGTGGGTCCTGATGGTTGAGGGCTAATAACTGTTTGTGAACCTGGTGGTGTGGGAACTGATGGCTGAGGGGTAATAAATATTCCTGAACCTGGTGGTTTGGGACCTGATGGTTGAGCGGTAATAACTGTTCCTGAACCTGGTGGTGCAGGACCTGATGGTTGAGGGGTAATAAATGTTCCTAAACGTGGTGGTGTGGGACCTGATGGTTGAGGGGCAATAACTGCTCCTGAACCTGGTGGTGCAGGACCTGATGGTTGAGGGGTAATAGCTTCCTAAACCTGGTACTGTGTGTCCTGATGGTTGAGGGGTAATAACTGTTCCTAAACGTGGTGGTGTGTGACCTGATGGTTGTAGGATAATAACTGTTGCTTGTTCCTGAACCTGTTGGTGTGGGATCTGATGGTTGAGGGGTAATAACTGTTCCTGAACCTGGTGGTGTGGGACCTAATGGTTGTAGGATAACAACTGTTCCTGAACCTTATGGTGTGGGTCCTGATGGTTGAGGGGTAATAACTGTTCCAGAACCTGGTGGTGTGGGACCTGATGGTTGAGGGGTAATAACTGTTCCTGAACATTGTTGTGTGGGACCTGATGGTTGAGGGGTAATAAGTGTTCCTGAACCTGGTGGTGTGGGACCGGATGGTTGTAGGATAATAACTGTTCCTTGTTACTGAACCAGGTGGTGTGGGTCCTGATGGTTGAGGGATAATAACTGTTTCTTGTTCCTGAAGCTGGCGTTCTGGGATCTGATGGATGAGTGGTAATAACTGTTCCTGAAGCTGGATGGTTGAAGGGTAAAAACTGTTCCTGAACCTGGTGGTGTGGGTCCTGATGGTTGAGGGGTAATAACTGTTCGTGAACCTGGTGGTGTGGGATCTGATGGTTGAGGGGTAATAAATATTCCAGAACCTGGTGGTGTGGGACCTGATGGTTGAGGGGTAATAACTGTTCCTGAACCTGGTGGTGTGGGACCTGATGGTTGTGGGGTAATAACTGTTCCGAAACCTGCTGGTGTGGGACCTGATGGTTGAGGGGTAACAACTGTCATTGAACCTGGTCGGGTGGGACCTGATGGTTGAGGGGTAATAACTGTTCCTGAACATTGTTGTGTGGGACCTGATGGTTGAGGGTTAATAAGTGTTCCTGAACCTGGTGGTGTGGGACCGGATGGTTGTAGGATAATAACTGTTCCTTGTTACTGAACCAGGTGGTGTGGGACCTGATGGTTGAGGGATAATAACAGTTTCTTGTTCCTGAAGCTGGCGTTCTGGGATCTGATGGATGAGGGGTAATAACAGTTCGTGAACCTGGTGGTGTGGGATCTGATGGTTGAGGGGTAATAAATATTCCTGAACCTGGTGGTTTGGGACCTGATGGTTGAGCAGTAATAACTGTTCCTGAACCTGGTGGTGTGGGTCTGATGGTTGAGAGGTAATAGCTTCCTAAACCTGGTAGTGTGGGACATGATGGTTGAGGGGTAATAACTATTCCTGAATCTGGTGGTTTCGGACCTGATGGTTGGGGGGTAATAACTGTTCCTGAATCTGGTGGTGTGGGAGCTGATGGTTGAGGGGTAATAACTGTTCCTGAACCTGGTGGTGTGGGACCTGATGGTTGAGGGGTAATAACTGTTCCTGAACCTGGTGGTGTGGGACCTGATGGTTGAGGGGTAATAACTGTTCCTGAACCTGGTGGTGTGGGACCTGATGGTTCAGGGGTAATAACTGTTCCTGGACCTGATGGTGTGGGACCTGATGGTTGAGAGGTAATAACTGTTCCTGAACCTGGTAGTGTGGGACCTGATGATTGAGGGGTAATAACTTTTCCTGAACCTGGTGGTGTGGGACCTGATGGTTAAGGGGTAATAGCTTCCTAAACCTGGTAGTGTGGGACCTGATGGTTGAGGGGTAATAACTGTTCCTGAATCTGGTGGTGTGGGACCTGATGGTTGAGGGGTTATAACTGTTCCTGAACCTGGAGGTGTGGGACCAGATGGTTGTGGGGTAATAACTGTTCCTAAACCTGCTGGTGTGGGACCTGATGGTTGAGGGGTAACAACTGTTACTGAACCTGGTGGTGTGGGAACTGATGGTTGAGAGGAAATAACTGTTCCTGAACATTGTTGTGTGGGACCTGATGGTTC